>NW_028263233.1:648666-810833 GCF_982192425.1 Myodes glareolus
CCTGTCAAAGAAAATCACTTTCCTTTGGAAGTGCCTTAAGCTACTTACAAGCTTTCACAAAAAACTCACATGCGTTTCTCTGAAAGAGAAGCAGTTTGTTCCAACACTTCAATTCACTGTGCGAAGTGAATGGAGTGTTGCTTCACTTTCTACATGCTGTGCTTTCAGAGAAAATCACTTTCCTTAGAAAGTGCCTTAAGCTACTTACAAGCTTTCACAAAAAACTCACATGCGTTTCTCTGAAAGAGAAGCAGTCTGTTCCAACACTTCAATTCACTGTGCGAAGTGAATGGAGTGTTGCTTCACTTTCTAAATGCTGTCCTGTCAGAGAAAATCACTTTCCTTTGAAAGTGCCTTAAGCTACTTACAAGCTTTCACAAAAAACTCACATGCGTTTCCCTGAAAGAGAAGCAGTCTGTTCCAACACTTCAAATCACTGTGCGAAGTGAATGGAGTGTTGCTTCACTTTCTAAATGCTGTCCTTTCAGAGAAAATCACTTTCCTTTGAAAGTGCCTTAAGCTACTTAGAAGCATTCAACAGAAATTCACATGCGTTTCTCTGAAAGAGAAGCAGTCTGTTCCAACATTTCAATACACTGTGCGAAGTGAATGGAGTGTTGCTTCACTTTCTAAATGCTGTCCTTTCAGAGAAAATCACTTTCCTTTGAAAGTGCCTTAAGCTACTTACAAGCTTTCACAAAAAACTCACATCCGTTTCTCTGAAAGAGAAGCAGTCTGTTCCAACACTTCAATTCACTGTGCGAAGTGAATGGAGTGTTGCTTCACTTTCTAAATGCTGTTCTTTCAGAGAAAATCACTTTCCTTGAAAGTGCCTTAAGCTACTTACAAGCTTTCACAAAAAACACACATCCGTTTCTCTGAAAGAGAAGCAGTCTGTTCCAACACTTCAATTCACTGTGCGAAGTGAATGGAGTGTTGCTTCACTTTCTAAATGCTGTCCTGTCAAAGAAAATCACTTTCCTTTGAAAGTGCCTTAAGCTACTTACAAGCTTTCACAAAAAACTCACATGCGTTTCTCTGAAAGAGAAGCAGTTTGTTCCAACACTTCAATTCACTGTGCGAAGTGAATGGAGTGTTGCTTCACTTTCTACATGCTGTGCTTTCAGAGAAAATCACTTTCCTTTGAAAGTGCCTTAAGCTACTTACAAGCTTTCACAAAAAACTCACATGCGTTTCTCTGAAAGAGAAGCAGTCTGTTCCAACACTTCAATTCACTGTGCGAAGTGAATGGAGTGTTGCTTCACTTTCTAAATGCTGTCCTGTCAGAGAAAATCACTTTCCTTTGTAAGTGCCTTAAGCTACTTACAAGCTTTCACAAAAAACTGACATCCGTTTCCCTGAAAGAGAAGCAGTCTGTTCCTACACTTCAAATCACTGTGCGAAGTGAATGGAGTGTTGCTTCACTTTCTAAATGCTGTCCTTTCAGAGAAAATCACTTTCCTTTGAAAGTGCCTTAAGCTACTTACAAGCATTGAACAGATATTCACATGCGTTTCTCTGAAAGAGAAGCAGTCTGTTCCAACACTTCAATTCACAGTGCGAAGTGAATGGAGTGTTGCTTCACTTTGTAAATGCTGTCCTGTCAGAGAAAATCACTTTCCTTTGAAAGTGCCTTAAGCTACTTACAAGCTTTCACAAAAAACTCACATGCGTTTCTCTGAAAGAGAAGCAGTTTGTTCCAACACTTCACTTCACTGTGCGAAGTGAATGGAGTGTTGCTTCACTTTCTACATGCTGTGCTTTCAGAGAAAATCACTTTCCTTTGAAAGTGCCTTAAGCTACTTACAAGCTTTCACAAAAAACTCACATGCGTTTCTCTGAAAGAGAAGCAGTCTGTTCCAACACTTCAATTCACTGTGCGAAGTGAATGGAGTGTTGCTTCACTTTCTAAATGCTGTCCTGTCAGAGAAAATCACTTTCCTTTGAAAGTGCCTTAAGCTACTTACAAGCTTTCACAAAAAACTCACATGCGTTTCCCTGAAAGAGAAGCAGTCTGTTCCAACACTTCAAATCACTGTGCGAAGTGAATGGAGTGTTGCTTCACTTTCTAAATGCTGTCCTTTCAGAGAAAATCACTTTCCTTTGAAAGTGCCTTAAGCTACTTAGAAGCATTCAACAGAAATTCACATGCGTTTCTCTGAAAGAGAAGCAGTCTGTTCCAACATTTCAATACACTGTGCGAAGTGAATGGAGTGTTGCTTCACTTTCTAAATGCTGTCCTTTCAGAGAAAATCACTTTCCTTTGAAAGTGCCTTAAGCTACTTACAAGCTTTCACAAAAAACTCACATCCGTTTCTCTGAAAGAGAAGCAGTCTGTTCCAACACTTCAATTCACTGTGCGAAGTGAATGGAGTGTTGCTTCACTTTCTAAATGCTGTTCTTTCAGAGAAAATCACTTTCCTTGAAAGTGCCTTAAGCTACTTACAAGCTTTCACAAAAAACACACATCCGTTTCTCTGAAAGAGAAGCAGTCTGTTCCAACACTTCAATTCACTGTGCGAAGTGAATGGAGTGTTGCTTCACTTTCTAAATGCTGTCCTGTCAAAGAAAATCACTTTCCTTTGAAAGTGCCTTAAGCTACTTACAAGCTTTCACAAAAAACTCACATGCGTTTCTCTGAAAGAGAAGCAGTTTGTTCCAACACTTCAATTCACTGTGCGAAGTGAATGGAGTGTTGCTTCACTTTCTACATGCTGTGCTTTCAGAGAAAATCACTTTCCTTTGAAAGTGCCTTAAGCTACTTACAAGCTTTCACAAAAAACTCACATGCGTTTCTCTGAAAGAGAAGCAGTCTGTTCCAACACTTCAATTCACTGTGCGAAGTGAATGGAGTGTTGCTTCACTTTCTAAATGCTGTCCTGTCAGAGAAAATCACTTTCCTTTGTAAGTGCCTTAAGCTACTTACAAGCTTTCACAAAAAACTCACATCCGTTTCCCTGAAAGAGAAGCAGTCTGTTCCAACACTTCAAATCACTGTGCGAAGTGAATGGAGTGTTGCTTCACTTTCTAAATGCTGTCCTTTCAGAGAAAATCACTTTCCTTTGAAAGTGCCTTAAGCTACTTAAAAGCATTGAACAGATATTCACATGCGTTTCTCTGAAAGAGAAGCAGTCTGTTCCAACACTTCAATTCACAGTGCGAAGTGAATGGAGTGTTGCTTCACTTTGTAAATGCTGTCCTGTCAGAGAAAATCACTTTCCTTTGAAAGTGCCTTAAGCTACTTACAAGCTTTCACAAAAAACTCACATCCGTTTCCCTGAAAGATAAGCAGTCTGTTCCAACACTTCAATTCACTGTGCGAAGTGAATGGAGTGTTGCTTCACTTTCTACATGCTGTCCTTTCAGAGAAAATCACTTTCCTTTGAAAGTGCCTTAAGCTACTTACAAGCTTTCAAAAAAACTCACATCCGTTTCTCTGAAAGAGAAGCAGTCTGTTCCAACACTTCAATACACTGTGCGAAGTGAATGGAGTGTTGCTTCACTTTCTAAATGCTGTCCTTTCAGAGAAAATCACTTTCCTTTGAAAGTGCCTTAAGCTACTTACAAGCATTCAACAGAAATTCACATGCGTTTCTCTGAAAGAGAAGCAGTCTGTTCCAACACTTCAATTCACTGTGCGAAGTGAATGGAGTGTTGCTGCACTTTCTAAATGCTGTCCTGTCAGAGAAAATCACTTTCCTTTGAAAGTGCCTTAAGCTTCTTACAAGCTTTCACAAAAAACTCACATGCGTTTCTCTGAAAGAGAAGCAGTTTGTTCCAACACTTCAATTCACTGTGCGAAGTGAATGGAGTGTTGCTTCACTTTCTACATGCTGTCCTTTCAGAGAAAATCACTTTCCTTTGAAAGTGCCTTAAGCTACTTACAAGCATTGAACAGAAATTCACATGCGTTTCTCTGAAAGAGAAGCAGTCTGTTCCAACACTTCAATTCACTGTGTGAAGTGAATGGAGTGTTGCTTCACTTTCTAAATGCTGTCCTTTCAGAGAAAATCACTTTCCTTTGAAAGTGCCTTAAGCTACTTAGAAGCGTTCAACAGAAATTCACATGCGTTTCTCTGAAAGAGAAGCAGTCTGTTCCAACATTTCAATACACTGTGCGAAGTGAATGGAGTGTTGCTTCACTTTCTAAATGCTGTCCTTTCAGAGAAAATCACTTTCCTTTGAAAGTGCCTTAAGCTACTTAGAAGCATTCAACAGAAATTCACATGCGTTTCTCTGAAAGAGAAGCAGTCTGTTCCAACACTTCAATTCACTGTGCGAAGTGAATGGAGTGTTGCTTCACTTTCTAAATGCTGTCCTGTCAGAGAAAATCACTTTCCTTTGAAAGTGCCTTAAGCTACTTACAAGCTTTCACAAAAAACTCACATCCGTTTCCCTGAAAGAGAAGCAGTCTGTTCCAACACTTCAATTCACTGTGCGAAGTGAATGGAGTGTTGCTTCACTTTCTAAATGCTGTCCTTTCAGAGAAAATCACTTTCATTTGAAAGTGCCTTAAGCTACTTACAAGCATTCAACAGAAATTCACATGCGTTTCTCTGAAAGAGAAGCAGTCTGTTCCAACACTTCAATTCACTGTGCGAAGTGAATGGAGTGTTGCTTCACTTTCTAAATGCTGTCCTTTCAGAGAAAATCACTTTCCTTTGAAAGTGCCTTAAGCTACTTACAAGCTTTCACAAAAAACACACATCCGTTTCTCTGAAAGAGAAGCAGTCTGTTCCAACACTTCAATTCACTGTGCGAAGTGAATGGAGTGTTGCTTCACTTTCTACATGCTGTCCTGTCAGAGAAAATCACTCTCCTTTGAAAGTGCCTTAAGCTACTTACAAGCTTTCACAAAAAACTCACATCTGTTTCTCTGAAAGAGAAGCAGTCTGTTCCAACACTTCAATTCACTGTGCGAAGTGAATGGAGTGTTGCTTCACTTTCTAAATGCTGTCCTTTCAGAGAAAATCACTTTCCTTTGAAAGTGCCTTAAGCTACTTACAAGCATTCAACAGAAATTCACATGCGTTTCTCTGAAAGAGAAGCAGTCTGTTCCAACACTTCAATTCACTGTGCGAAGTGAATGGAGTGTTGCTTCACTTTCTACATGCTGTGCTTTCAGAGAAAATCACTTTCCTTTGAAAGTGCCTTCAGCTACTTACAAGCATTGAACAGAAATTCACATGCGTTTCTCTGAAAGAGAAGCAGTCTGTTCCAACACTTCAATTCACTGTGCGAAGTGAATGGAGTGTTGCTTCACTTTCTAAATGCTGTCCTTTCAGAGAAAATCACTTTCCTTTGAAAGTGCCTTAAGCTACTTAGAAGCATTCAACAGAAATTCACATGCGTTTCTCTGAAAGAGAAGCAGTCTGTTCCAACATTTCAATACACTGTGTGAAGTGAATGGAGTGTTGCTTCACTTTCTAAATGCTGTCCTTTCAGAGAAAATCACTTTCCTTTGAAAGTGCCTTAAGCTACTTAGAAGCATTCAACAGAAATTCACATGCGTTTCTCTGAAAGAGAAGCAGTCTGTTCCAACACTTCAATTCACAGTGCGAAGTGAATGGAGTGTTGCTTCACTTTCTAAATGCTGTCCTGTCAGAGAAAATCACTTTCCTTTGAAAGTGCCTTAAGCTACTTACAAGCTTTCACAAAAAACTCACATCCGTTTCCCTGAAAGAGAAGCAGTCTGTTCCAACACTTCAATTCACTGTGCGAAGTGAATGGAGTGTTGCTTCACTTTCTAAATGCTGTCCTTTCAGAGAAAATCACTTTCCTTTGAAAGTGCCTTAAGCTACTTACAAGCATTCAAAAGAAATTCACATGCGTTTCTCTGAAAGAGAAGCAGTCTGTTCCAACACTTCAATTCACTGTGCGAAGTGAATGGAGTGTTGCTGCACTTTCTAAATGCTGTCCTGTCAGAGAAAATCACTTTCCTTTGAAAGTGCCTTAAGCTACTTACAAGCTTTCACAAAAAACTCACATGCGTTTCTCTGAAAGAGAAGCAGTTTGTTCCAACACTTCAATTCACTGTGCGAAGTGAATGGAGTGTTGCTTCACTTTCTACATGCTGTGCTTTCAGAGAAAATCACTTTCCTTTGAAAGTGCCTTAAGCTACTTACAAGCATTGAACAGAAATTCACATGCGTTTCTCTGAAAGAGAAGCAGTCTGTTCCAACACTTCAATTCACTGTGTGAAGTGAATGGAGTGTTGCTTCACTTTCTAAATGCTGTCCTTTCAGAGAAAATCACTTTCCTTTGAAAGTGCCTTAAGCTACTTAGAAGCGTTCAACAGAAATTCACATGCGTTTCTCTGAAAGAGAAGCAGTCTGTTCCAACATTTCAATACACTGTGCGAAGTGAATGGAGTGTTGCTTCACTTTCTAAATGCTGTCCTTTCAGAGAAAATCACTTTCCTTTGAAAGTGCCTTAAGCTACTTAGAAGCATTCAACAGAAATTCACATGCGTTTCTCTGAAAGAGAAGCAGTCTGTTCCAACACTTCAATTCACTGTGCGAAGTGAATGGAGTGTTGCTTCACTTTCTAAATGCTGTCCTGTCAGAGAAAATCACTTTCCTTTGAAAGTGCCTTAAGCTACTTACAAGCTTTCACAAAAAACACACATCCGTTTCTCTGAAAGAGAAGCAGTCTGTTCCAACACTTCAATTCACTGTGCGAAGTGAATGGAGTGTTGCTTCACTTTCTACATGCTGTCCTGTCAGAGAAAATCACTCTCCTTTGAAAGTGCCTTAAGCTACTTACAAGCTTTCACAAAAAACTCACATCTGTTTCTCTGAAAGAGAAGCAGTCTGTTCCAACACTTCAATTCACTGTGCGAAGTGAATGGAGTGTTGCTTCACTTTCTAAATGCTGTCCTTTCAGAGAAAATCACTTTCCTTTGAAAGTGCCTTAAGCTACTTACAAGCATTCAACAGAAATTCACATGCGTTTCTCTGAAAGAGAAGCAGTCTGTTCCAACACTTCAATTCACTGTGCGAAGTGAATGGAGTGTTGCTTCACTTTCTACATGCTGTGCTTTCAGAGAAAATCACTTTCCTTTGAAAGTGCCTTCAGCTACTTACAAGCATTGAACAGAAATTCACATGCGTTTCTCTGAAAGAGAAGCAGTCTGTTCCAACACTTCAATTCACTGTGCGAAGTGAATGGAGTGTTGCTTCACTTTCTAAATGCTGTCCTTTCAGAGAAAATCACTTTCCTTTGAAAGTGCCTTAAGCTACTTAGAAGCATTCAACAGAAATTCACATGCGTTTCTCTGAAAGAGAAGCAGTCTGTTCCAACACTTCAATTCACAGTGCGAAGTGAATGGAGTGTTGCTTCACTTTCTAAATGCTGTCCTGTCAGAGAAAATCACTTTCCTTTGAAAGTGCCTTAAGCTACTTACAAGCTTTCACAAAAAACTCACATCCGTTTCCCTGAAAGAGAAGCAGTCTGTTCCAACACTTCAATTCACTGTGCGAAGTGAATGGAGTGTTGCTTCACTTTCTAAATGCTGTCCTTTCAGAGAAAATCACTTTCCTTTGAAAGTGCCTTAAGCTACTTACAAGCATTCAAAAGAAATTCACATGCGTTTCTCTGAAAGAGAAGCAGTCTGTTCCAACACTTCAATTCACTGTGCGAAGTGAATGGAGTGTTGCTGCACTTTCTAAATGCTGTCCTGTCAGAGAAAATCACTTTCCTTTGAAAGTGCCTTAAGCTACTTACAAGCTTTCACAAAAAACTCACATGCGTTTCTCTGAAAGAGAAGCAGTTTGTTCCAACACTTCAATTCACTGTGCGAAGTGAATGGAGTGTTGCTTCACTTTCTACATGCTGTGCTTTCAGAGAAAATCACTTTCCTTTGAAAGTGCCTTAAGCTACTTACAAGCATTGAACAGAAATTCACATGCGTTTCTCTGAAAGAGAAGCAGTCTGTTCCAACACTTCAATTCACTGTGTGAAGTGAATGGAGTGTTGCTTCACTTTCTAAATGCTGTCCTTTCAGAGAAAATCACTTTCCTTTGAAAGTGCCTTAAGCTACTTAGAAGCGTTCAACAGAAATTCACATGCGTTTCTCTGAAAGAGAAGCAGTCTGTTCCAACATTTCAATACACTGTGCGAAGTGAATGGAGTGTTGCTTCACTTTCTAAATGCTGTCCTTTCAGAGAAAATCACTTTCCTTTGAAAGTGCCTTAAGCTACTTACAAGCATTCAACAGAAATTCACATGCGTTTCTCTGAAAGAGAAGCAGTCTGTTCCAACACTTCAATTCACTGTGCGAAGTGAATGGAGTGTTGCTTCACTTTCTAAATGCTGTCCTGTCAGAGAAAATCACTTTCCTTTGAAAGTGCCTTAAGCTACTTACAAGCTTTCACAAAAAACTCACATCCGTTTCCCTGAAAGAGAAGCAGTCTGTTCCAACACTTCAATTCACTGTGCGAAGTGAATGGAGTGTTGCTTCACTTTCTAAATGCTGTCCTTTCAGAGAAAATCACTTTCCTTTGAAAGTGCCTTAAGCTACTTACAAGCATTCAACAGAAATTCACATGCGTTTCTCTGAAAGAGAAGCAGTCTGTTCCAACACTTCAATTCACTGTGCGAAGTGAATGGAGTGTTGCTTCACTTTCTAAATGCTGTCCTTTCAGAGAAAATCACTTTCCTTTGAAAGTGCCTTAAGCTACTTACAAGCTTTCACAAAAAACACACATCCGTTTCTCTGAAAGAGAAGCAGTCTGTTCCAACACTTCAATTCACTGTGCGAAGTGAATGGAGTGTTGCTTCACTTTCTACATGCTGTCCTGTCAGAGAAAATCACTCTCCTTTGAAAGTGCCTTAAGCTACTTACAAGCTTTCACAAAAAACTCACATCTGTTTCTCTGAAAGAGAAGCAGTCTGTTCCAACACTTCAATTCACTGTGCGAAGTGAATGGAGTGTTGCTTCACTTTCTAAATGCTGTCCTTTCAGAGAAAATCACTTTCCTTTGAAAGTGCCTTAAGCTACTTACAAGCATTCAACAGAAATTCACATGCGTTTCTCTGAAAGAGAAGCAGTCTGTTCCAACACTTCAATTCACTGTGCGAAGTGAATGGAGTGTTGCTTCACTTTCTACATGCTGTGCTTTCAGAGAAAATCACTTTCCTTTGAAAGTGCCTTCAGCTACTTACAAGCATTGAACAGAAATTCACATGCGTTTCTCTGAAAGAGAAGCAGTCTGTTCCAACACTTCAATTCACTGTGCGAAGTGAATGGAGTGTTGCTTCACTTTCTAAATGCTGTCCTTTCAGAGAAAATCACTTTCCTTTGAAAGTGCCTTAAGCTACTTAGAAGCATTCAACAGAAATTCACATGCGTTTCTCTGAAAGAGAAGCAGTCTGTTCCAACATTTCAATACACTGTGCGAAGTGAATGGAGTGTTGCTTCACTTTCTAAATGCTGTCTTTTCAGAGAAAATCACTTTCCTTTGAAAGTGCCTTAAGCTACTTAGAAGCATTCAACAGAAATTCACATGCGTTTCTCTGAAAGAGAAGCAGTCTGTTCCAACACTTCAATTCACTGTGCGAAGTGAATGGAGTGTTGCTTCACTTTCTAAATGCTGTCCTGTCAGAGAAAATCACTTTCCTTTGAAAGTGCCTTAAGCTACTTACAAGCTTTCACAAAAAACTCACATCCGTTTCCCTGAAAGAGAAGCAGTCTGTTCCAACACTTCAATTCACTGTGCGAAGTGAATGGAGTGTTGCTTCACTTTCTAAATGCTGTCCTTTCAGAGAAAATCACTTTCCTTTGAAAGTGCCTTAAGCTACTTACAAGCATTCAACAGAAATTCACATGCGTTTCTCTGAAAGAGAAGCAGTCTGTTCCAACACTTCAATTCACTGTGCGAAGTGAATGGAGTGTTGCTTCACTTTCTAAATGCTGTCCTTTCAGAGAATATCACTTTCCTTTGAAAGTGCCTTAAGCTACTTAGAAGCATTCAACAGAAATTCACATGCGTTTCTCTGAAAGAGAAGCAGTCTGTTCCAACATTTCAATACACTGTGCGAAGTGAATGGAGTGTTGCTTCACTTTCTAAATGCTGTCCTTTCAGAGAAAATCACTTTCCTTTGAAAGTGCCTTAAGCTACTTACAGGCTTTCACAAAAAACTCACATCCGTTTCTCTGAAAGAGAAGCAGTCTGTTCCAACACTTCAATTCACTGTGCGAAGTGAATGGAGTGTTGCTTCACTTTCTAAATGCTGTTCTTTCAGAGAAAATCACTTTCCTTGAAAGTGCCTTAAGCTACTTACAAGCTTTCACAAAAAACACACATCCGTTTCTCTGAAAGAGAAGCAGTCTGTTCCAACACTTCAATTCACTGTGCGAAGTGAATGGAGTGTTGCTTCACTTTCTAAATGCTGTCCTGTCAAAGAAAATCACTTTCCTTTGAAAGTGCCTTAAGCTACTTACAAGCTTTCACAAAAAACTCACATGCGTTTCTCTGAAAGAGAAGCAGTTTGTTCCAACACTTCAATTCACTGTGCGAAGTGAATGGAGTGTTGCTTCACTTTCTACATGCTGTGCTTTCAGAGAAAATCACTTTCCTTTGAAAGTGCCTTAAGCTACTTACAAGCTTTCACAAAAAACTCACATGCGTTTCTCTGAAAGAGAAGCAGTCTGTTCCAACACTTCAATTCACTGTGCGAAGTGAATGGAGTGTTGCTTCACTTTCTAAATGCTGTCCTGTCAGAGAAAATCACTTTCCTTTGTAAGTGCCTTAAGCTACTTACAAGCTTTCACAAAAAACTCACATCCGTTTCCCTGAAAGAGAAGCAGTCTGTTCCAACACTTCAAATCACTGTGCGAAGTGAATGGAGTGTTGCTTCACTTTCTAAATGCTGTCCTTTCAGAGAAAATCACTTTCCTCTGAAAGTGCCTTAAGCTACTTACAAGCATTGAACAGATATTCACATGCGTTTCTCTGAAAGAGAAGCAGTCTGTTCCAACACTTCAATTCACAGTGCGAAGTGAATGGAGTGTTGCTTCACTTTGTAAATGCTGTCCTGTCAGAGAAAATCACTTTCCTTTGAAAGTGCCTTAAGCTACTTACAAGCTTTCACAAAAAACTCACATCCGTTTCCCTGAAAGATAAGCAGTCTGTTCCAACACTTCAATTCACTGTGCGAAGTGAATGGAGTGTTGCTTCACTTTCTACATGCTGTCCTTTCAGAGAAAATCACTTTCCTTTGAAAGTGCCTTAAGCTACTTACAAGCTTTCAAAAAAACTCACATCCGTTTCTCTGAAAGAGAAGCAGTCTGTTCCAACACTTCAATACACTGTGCGAAGTGAATGGAGTGTTGCTTCACTTTCTAAATGCTGTCCTTTCAGAGAAAATCACTTTCCTTTGAAAGTGCCTTAAGCTACTTACAAGCATTCAACAGAAATTCACATGCGTTTCTCTGAAAGAGAAGCAGTCTGTTCCAACACTTCAATTCACTGTGCGAAGTGAATGGAGTGTTGCTGCACTTTCTAAATGCTGTCCTGTCAGAGAAAATCACTTTCCTTTGAAAGTGCCTTAAGCTTCTTACAAGCTTTCACAAAAAACTCACATGCGTTTCTCTGAAAGAGAAGCAGTTTGTTCCAACACTTCAATTCACTGTGCGAAGTGAATGGAGTGTTGCTTCACTTTCTACATGCTGTCCTTTCAGAGAAAATCACTTTCCTTTGAAAGTGCCTTAAGCTACTTACAAGCATTGAACAGAAATTCACATGCGTTTCTCTGAAAGAGAAGCAGTCTGTTCCAACACTTCAATTCACTGTGTGAAGTGAATGGAGTGTTGCTTCACTTTCTAAATGCTGTCCTTTCAGAGAAAATCACTTTCCTTTGAAAGTGCCTTAAGCTACTTAGAAGCGTTCAACAGAAATTCACATGCGTTTCTCTGAAAGAGAAGCAGTCTGTTCCAACATTTCAATACACTGTGCGAAGTGAATGGAGTGTTGCTTCACTTTCTAAATGCTGTCCTTTCAGAGAAAATCACTTTCCTTTGAAAGTGCCTTAAGCTACTTAGAAGCATTCAACAGAAATTCACATGCGTTTCTCTGAAAGAGAAGCAGTCTGTTCCAACACTTCAATTCACTGTGCGAAGTGAATGGAGTGTTGCTTCACTTTCTAAATGCTGTCCTGTCAGAGAAAATCACTTTCCTTTGAAAGTGCCTTAAGCTACTTACAAGCTTTCACAAAAAACTCACATCCGTTTCCCTGAAAGAGAAGCAGTCTGTTCCAACACTTCAATTCACTGTGCGAAGTGAATGGAGTGTTGCTTCACTTTCTAAATGCTGTCCTTTCAGAGAAAATCACTTTCCTTTGAAAGTGCCTTAAGCTACTTACAAGCATTCAACAGAAATTCACATGCGTTTCTCTGAAAGAGAAGCAGTCTGTTCCAACACTTCAATTCACTGTGCGAAGTGAATGGAGTGTTGCTTCACTTTCTAAATGCTGTCCTTTCAGAGAAAATCACTTTCCTTTGAAAGTGCCTTAAGCTACTTACAAGCTTTCACAAAAAACACACATCCGTTTCTCTGAAAGAGAAGCAGTCTGTTCCAACACTTCAATTCACTGTGCGAAGTGAATATAGTGTTGCTTCACTTTCTACATGCTGTCCTGTCAGAGAAAATCACTCTCCTTTGAAAGTGCCTTAAGCTACTTACAAGCTTTCACAAAAAACTCACATCTGTTTCTCTGAAAGAGAAGCAGTCTGTTCCAACACTTCAATTCACTGTGCGAAGTGAATGGAGTGTTGCTTCACTTTCTAAATGCTGTCCTTTCAGAGAAAATCACTTTCCTTTGAAAGTGCCTTAAGCTACTTACAAGCATTCAACAGAAATTCACATGCGTTTCTATGAAAGAGAAGCAGTCTGTTCCAACACTTCAATTCACTGTGCGAAGTGAATGGAGTGTTGCTTCACTTTCTACATGCTGTGCTTTCAGAGAAAATCACTTTCCTTTGAAAGTGCCTTCAGCTACTTACAAGCATTGAACAGAAATTCACATGCGTTTCTCTGAAAGAGAAGCAGTCTGTTCCAACACTTCAATTCACTGTGCGAAGTGAATGGAGTGTTGCTTCACTTTCTAAATGCTGTCCTTTCAGAGAAAATCACTTTCCTTTGAAAGTGCCTTAAGCTACTTAGAAGCATTCAACAGAAATTCACATGCGTTTCTCTGAAAGAGAAGCAGTCTGTTCCAACATTTCAATACACTGTGCGAAGTGAATGGAGTGTTGCTTCACTTTCTAAATGCTGTCCTTTCAGAGAAAATCACTTTCCTTTGAAAGTGCCTTAAGCTACTTAGAAGCATTCAACAGAAATTCACATGCGTTTCTCTGAAAGAGAAGCAGTCTGTTCCAACACTTCAATTCACAGTGCGAAGTGAATGGAGTGTTGCTTCACTTTCTAAATGCTGTCCTGTCAGAGAAAATCACTTTCCTTTGAAAGTGCCTTAAGCTACTTACAAGCTTTCACAAAAAACTCACATCCGTTTCCCTGAAAGAGAAGCAGTCTGTTCCAACACTTCAATTCACTGTGCGAAGTGAATGGAGTGTTGCTTCACTTTCTAAATGCTGTCCTTTCAGAGAAAATCACTTTCCTTTGAAAGTGCCTTAAGCTACTTACAAGCATTCAACAGAAATTCACATGCGTTTCTCTGAAAGAGAAGCAGTCTGTTCCAACACTTCAATTCACTGTGCGAAGTGAATGGAGTGTTGCTGCACTTTCTAAATGCTGTCCTGTCAGAGAAAATCACTTTCCTTTGAAAGTGCCTTAAGCTACTTACAAGCTTTCACAAAAAACTCACATGCGTTTCTCTGAAAGAGAAGCAGTTTGTTCCAACACTTCAATTCACTGTGCGAAGTGAATGGAGTGTTGCTTCACTTTCTACATGCTGTGCTTTCAGAGAAAATCACTTTCCTTTGAAAGTGCCTTAAGCTACTTACAAGCATTGAACAGAAATTCACATGCGTTTCTCTGAAAGAGAAGCAGTCTGTTCCAACACTTCAATTCACTGTGTGAAGTGAATGGAGTGTTGCTTCACTTTCTAAATGCTGTCCTTTCAGAGAAAATCACTTTCCTTTGAAAGTGCCTTAAGCTACTTAGAAGCGTTCAACAGAAATTCACATGCGTTTCTCTGAAAGAGAAGCAGTCTGTTCCAACATTTCAATACACTGTGCGAAGTGAATGGAGTGTTGCTTCACTTTCTAAATGCTGTCCTTTCAGGGAAAATCACTTTCCTTTGAAAGTGCCTTAAGCTACTTAGAAGCATTCAACAGAAATTCACATGCGTTTCTCTGAAAGAGAAGCAGTCTGTTCCAACACTTCAATTCACTGTGCGAAGTGAATGGAGTGTTGCTTCACTTTCTAAATGTTGTCCTGTCAGAGAAAATCACTTTCCTTTGAAAGTGCCTTAAGCTACTTACAAGCTTTCACAAAAAACTCACATCCGTTTCCCTGAAAGAGAAGCAGTCTGTTCCAACACTTCAATTCACTGTGCGAAGTGAATGGAGTGTTGCTTCACTTTCTAAATGCTGTCCTTTCAGAGAAAATCACTTTCCTTTGAAAGTGCCTTAAGCTACTTACAAGCATTCAACAGAAATTCACATGCGTTTCTCTGAAAGAGAAGCAGTCTGTTCCAACACTTCAATTCACTGTGCGAAGTGAATGGAGTGTTGCTTCACTTTCTAAATGCTGTCCTTTCAGAGAAAATCACTTTCCTTTGAAAGTGCCTTAAGCTACTTACAAGCTTTCACAAAAAACACACATCCGTTTCTCTGAAAGAGAAGCAGTCTGTTCCAACACTTCAATTCACTGTGCGAAGTGAATGGAGTGTTGCTTCACTTTCTACATGCTGTCCTGTCAGAGAAAATCACTCTCCTTTGAAAGTGCCTTAAGCTACTTACAAGCTTTCACAAAAAACTCACATCTGTTTCTCTGAAAGAGAAGCAGTCTGTTCCAACACTTCAATTCACTGTGCGAAGTGAATGGAGTGTTGCTTCACTTTCTAAATGCTGTCCTTTCAGAGAAAATCACTTTCCTTTGAAAGTGCCTTAAGCTACTTACAAGCATTCAACAGAAATTCACATGCGTTTCTCTGAAAGAGAAGCAGTCTGTTCCAACACTTCAATTCACTGTGCGAAGTGAATGGAGTGTTGCTTCACTTTCTACATGCTGTGCTTTCAGAGAAAATCACTTTCCTTTGAAAGTGCCTTCAGCTACTTACAAGCATTGAACAGAAATTCACATGCGTTTCTCTGAAAGAGAAGCAGTCTGTTCCAACATTTCAATACACTGTGCGAAGTGAATGGAGTGTTGCTTCACTTTCTAAATGCTGTCCTTTCAGAGAAAATCACTTTCCTTTGAAAGTGCCTTAATCTACTTAGAAGCATTCAACAGAAATTCACATGCGTTTCTCTGAAAGAGAAGCAGTCTGTTCCAACACTTCAATTCACTGTGCGAAGTGAATGGAGTGTTGCTGCACTTTCTAAATGCTGTCCTGTCAGAGAAAATCACTTTCCTTTGAAAGTGCCTTAAGCTACTCACAAGCTTTCACAAAAAACTCACATGCGTTTCTCTGAAAGAGAAGCAGTTTGTTCCAACACTTCAATTCACTGTGCGAAGTGAATGGAGTGTTGCTTCACTTTCTACATGCTGTGCTTTCATAGAAAATCACTTTCCTTTGAAAGTGCCTTAAGCTACTTACAAGCATTGAACAGAAATTCACATGCGTTTCTCTGAAAGAGAAGCAGTCTGTTCCAACACTTCAATTCACTGTGTGAAGTGAATGGAGTGTTGCTTCACTTTCTAAATGCTGTCCTTTCAGAGAAAATCACTTTCCTTTGAAAGTGCCTTAAGCTACTTAGAAGCGTTCAACAGAAATTCACATGCGTTTCTCTGAAAGAGAAGCAGTCTGTTCCAACATTTCAATACACTGTGCGAAGTGAATGGAGTGTTGCTTCACTTTCTAAATGCTGTCCTTTCAGAGAAAATCACTTTCCTTTGAAAGTGCCTTAAGCTACTTAGAAGCATTCAACAGAAATTCACATGCGTTTCTCTGAAAGAGAAGCAGTCTGTTCCAACACTTCAATACACTGTGCGAAGTGAATGGAGTGTTGCTTCACTTTCTAAATGCTGTCCTGTCAGAGAAAATCACTTTCCTTTGAAAGTGCCTTAAGCTACTTACAAGCTTTCACAAAAAACTCACATCCGTTTCCCTGAAAGAGAAGCAGTCTGTTCCAACACTTCAATTCACTGTGCGAAGTGAATGGAGTGTTGCTTCACTTTCTAAATGCTGTCCTTTCAGAGAAAATCACTTTCCTTTGAAAGTGCCTTAAGCTACTTACAAGCATTCAACAGAAATTCACATGAGTTTCTCTGAAAGAGAAGCAGTCTGTTCCAACACTTCAATTCACTGTGCGAAGTGAATGGAGTGTTGCTTCACTTTCTAAATGCTGTCCTTTCAGAGAAAATCACTTTCCTTTGAAAGTGCCTTAAGCTACTTACAAGCTTTCACAAAAAACACACATCCGTTTCTCTGAAAGAGAAGCAGTCTGTTCCAACACTTCAATTCACTGTGCGAAGTGAATGGAGTGTTGCTTCACTTTCTACATGCTGTCCTGTCAGAGAAAATCACTCTCCTTTGAAAGTGCCTTAAGCTACTTACAAGCTTTCACAAAAAACTCACATCTGTTTCTCTGAAAGAGAAGCAGTCTGTTCCAACACTTCAATTCACTGTGCGAAGTGACTGGAGTGTTGCTTCACTTTCTAAATGCTGTCCTTTCAGAGAAAATCACTTTCCTTTGAAAGTGCCTTAAGCTACTTACAAGCATTCAACAGAAATTCACATGCGTTTCTCTGAAAGAGAAGCAGTCTGTTCCAACACTTCAATTCACTGTGCGAAGTGAATGGAGTGTTGCTTCACTTTCTACATGCTGTGCTTTCAGAGAAAATCACTTTCCTTTGAAAGTGCCTTCAGCTACTTACAAGCATTGAACAGAAATTCACATGCGTTTCTCTGAAAGAGAAGCAGTCTGTTCCAACACTTCAATTCACTGTGCGAAGTGAATGGAGTGTTGCTTCACTTTCTAAATGCTGTCCTTTCAGAGAAAATCACTTTCCTTTGAAAGTGCCTTAAGCTACTTAGAAGCATTCAACAGAAATTCACATGCGTTTCTCTGAAAGAGAAGCAGTCTGTTCCAACATTTCAATATTCTGTGCGAAGTGAATGGAGTGTTGCTTCACTTTCTAAATGCTGTCCTTTCAGAGAAAATCACTTTCCTTTGAAAGTGCCTTAAGCTACTTAGAAGCATTCAACAGAAATTCACATGCGTTTCTCTGAAAGAGAAGCAGTCTGTTCCAACACTTCAATTCACTGTGCGAAGTGAATGGAGTGTTGCTTCACTTTCTAAATGCTGTCCTGTCAGAGAAAATCACTTTCCTTTGAAAGTGCCTTAAGCTACTTACAAGCTTTCACAAAAAACTCACATCAGTTTCCCTGAAAGAGAAGCAGTCTGTTCCAACACTTCAATTCACTGTGCGAAGTGAATGGAGTGTTGCTTCACTTTCTAAATGCTGTCCTTTCAGAGAAAATCACTTTCCTTTGAAAGTGCCTTAAGCTACTTAGAAGCATTCAACAGAAATTCACATGCGTTTCTCTGAAAGAGAAGCAGTCTGTTCCAACACTTCAATTCACTGTGCGAAGTGAATGGAGTGTTGCTGCACTTTCTAAATGCTGTCCTGTCAGAGAAAATCACTTTCCTTTGAAAGTGCCTTAAGCTACTCACAAGCTTTCACAAAAAACTCACATGCGTTTCTCTGAAAGAGAAGCAGTTTGTTCCAACACTTCAATTCACTGTGCGAAGTGAATGGAGTGTTGCTTCACTTTCTACATGCTGTGCTTTCAGAGAAAATCACTTTCCTTTGAAAGTGCCTTAAGCTACTTACAAGCATTGAACAGAAATTCACATGCGTTTCTCTGAAAGAGAAGCAGTCTGTTCCAACACTTCAATTCACTGTGTGAAGTGAATGGAGTGTTGCTTCACTTTCTAAATGCTGTCCTTTCAGAGAAAATCACTTTCCTTTGAAAGTGCCTTAAGCTACTTAGAAGCGTTCAACAGAAATTCACATGCGTTTCTCTGAAAGAGAAGCAGTCTGTTCCAACATTTCAATACACTGTGCGAAGTGAATGGAGTGTTGCTTCACTTTCTAAATGCTGTCCTTTCAGAGAAAATCACTTTCCTTTGAAAGTGCCTTAAGCTACTTAGAAGCATTCAACAGAAATTCACATGTGTTTCTCTGAAAGAGAAGCAGTCTGTTCCAACACTTCAATACACTGTGCGAAGTGAATGGAGTGTTGCTTCACTTTCTAAATGCTGTCCTGTCAGAGAAAATCACTTTCCTTTGAAAGTGCCTTAAGCTACTTACAAGCTTTCACAAAAAACTCACATCCGTTTCCCTGAAAGAGAAGCAGTCTGTTCCAACACTTCAATTCACTGTGCGAAGTGAATGGAGTGTTGCTTCACTTTCTAAATGCTGTCCTTTCAGAGAAAATCACTTTCCTTTGAAAGTGCCTTAAGCTACTTACAAGCATTCAACAGAAATTCACTTGAGTTTCTCTGAAAGAGAAGCAGTCTGTTCCAACACTTCAATTCACTGTGCGAAGTGAATGGAGTGTTGCTTCACTTTCTAAATGCTGTCCTTTCAGAGAAAATCACTTTCCTTTGAAAGTGCCTTAAGCTACTTACAAGCTTTCACAAAAAACACACATCCGTTTCTCTGAAAGAGAAGCAGTCTGTTCCAACACTTCAATTCACTGTGCGAAGTGAATGGAGTGTTGCTTCACTTTCTACATGCTGTCCTGTCAGAGAAAATCACTCTCCTTTGAAAGTGCCTTAAGCTACTTACAAGCTTTCACAAAAAACTCACATCTGTTTCTCTGAAAGAGAAGCAGTCTGTTCCAACACTTCAATTCACTGTGCGAAGTGACTGGAGTGTTGCTTCACTTTCTAAATGCTGTCCTTTCAGAGAAAATCACTTTCCTTTGAAAGTGCCTTAAGCTACTTACAAGCATTCAACAGAAATTCACATGCGTTTCTCTGAAAGAGAAGCAGTCTGTTCCAACACTTCAATTCACTGTGCGAAGTGAATGGAGTGTTGCTTCACTTTCTACATGCTGTGCTTTCAGAGAAAATCACTTTCCTTTGAAAGTGCCTTCAGCTACTTACAAGCATTGAACAGAAATTCACATGCGTTTCTCTGAAAGAGAAGCAGTCTGTTCCAACACTTCAATTCACTGTGCGAAGTGAATGGAGTGTTGCTTCACTTTCTAAATGCTGTCCTTTCAGAGAAAATCACTTTCCTTTGAAAGTGCCTTAAGCTACTTAGAAGCATTCAACAGAAATTCACATGCGTTTCTCTGAAAGAGAAGCAGTCTGTTCCAACATTTCAATACACTGTGCGAAGTGAATGGAGTGTTGCTTCACTTTCTAAATGCTGTCCTTTCAGAGAAAATCACTTTCCTTTGAAAGTGCCTTAAGCTACTTAGAAGCATTCAACAGAAATTCACATGCGTTTCTCTGAAAGAGAAGCAGTCTGTTCCAACACTTCAATTCACTGTGCGAAGTGAATGGAGTGTTGCTTCACTTTCTAAATGCTGTCCTGTCAGAGAAAATCACTTTCCTTTGAAAGTGCCTTAAGCTACTTACAAGCTTTCACAAAAAACTCACATCCGTTTCCCTGAAAGAGAAGCAGTCTGTTCCAACACTTCAATTCACTGTGCGAAGTGAATGGAGTGTTGCTTCACTTTCTAAATGCTGTCCTTTCAGAGAAAATCACTTTCCTTTGAAAGTGCCTTAAGCTACTTACAAGCATTCAACAGAAATTCACATGCGTTTCTCTGAAAGAGAAGCAGTCTGTTCCAACACTTCAATTCACTGTGCGAAGTGAATGGAGTGTTGCTTCACTTTCTAAATGCTGTCCTTTCAGAGAAAATCACTTTCCTTTGAAAGTGCCTTAAGCTACTTACAAGCTTTCACAAAAAACACACATCCGTTTCTCTGAAAGAGAAGCAGTCTGTTCCAACACTTCAATTCACTGTGCGAAGTGAATGGAGTGTTGCTTCACTTTCTACATGCTGTCCTGTCAGAGAAAATCACTCTCCTTTGAAAGTGCCTTAAGCTACTTACAAGCTTTCACAAAAAACTCACATCTGTTTCTCTGAAAGAGAAGCAGTCTGTTCCAACACTTCAATTCACTGTGCGAAGTGACTGGAGTGTTGCTTCACTTTCTAAATGCTGTCCTTTCAGAGAAAATCACTTTCCTTTGAAAGTGCCTTAAGCTACTTACAAGCATTCAACAGAAATTCACATGCGTTTCTCTGAAAGAGAAGCAGTCTGTTCCAACACTTCAATTCACTGTGCGAAGTGAATGGAGTGTTGCTTCACTTTCTACATGCTGTGCTTTCAGAGAAAATCACTTTCCTTTGAAAGTGCCTTCAGCTACTTACAAGCATTGAACAGAAATTCACATGCGTTTCTCTGAAAGAGAAGCAGTCTGTTCCAACACTTCAATTCACTGTGCGAAGTGAATGGAGTGTTGCTTCACTTTCTAAATGCTGTCCTTTCAGAGAAAATCACTTTCCTTTGAAAGTGCCTTAAGCTACTTAGAAGCATTCAACAGAAATTCACATGCGTTTCTCTGAAAGAGAAGCAGTCTGTTCCAACATTTCAATACACTGTGCGAAGTGAATGGAGTGTTGCTTCACTTTCTAAATGCTGTCCTTTCAGAGAAAATCACTTTCCTTTGAAAGTGCCTTAAGCTACTTAGAAGCATTCAACAGAAATTCACATGCGTTTCTCTGAAAGAGGAGCAGTCTGTTCCAACACTTCAATTCACTGTGCGAAGTGAATGGAGTGTTGCTTCACTTTCTAAATGCTGTCCTGTCAGAGAAAATCACTTTCCTTTGAAAGTGCCTTAAGCTACTTACAAGCTTTCACAAAAAACTCACATCAGTTTCCCTGAAAGAGAAGCAGTCTGTTCCAACACTTCAATTCACTGTGCGAAGTGAATGGAGTGTTGCTTCACTTTCTAAATGCTGTCCTTTCAGAGAAAATCACTTTCCTTTGAAAGTGCCTTAAGCTACTTAGAAGCATTCAACAGAAATTCACATGCGTTTCTCTGAAAGAGAAGCAGTCTGTTCCAACACTTCAATTCACTGTGCGAAGTGAATGGAGTGTTGCTGCACTTTCTAAATGCTGTCCTGTCAGAGAAAATCACTTTCCTTTGAAAGTGCCTTAAGCTACTCACAAGCTTTCACAAAAAACTCACATGCGTTTCTCTGAAAGAGAAGCAGTTTGTTCCAACACTTCAATTCACTGTGCGACGTGAATGGAGTGTTGCTTCACTTTCTACATGCTGTGCTTTCAGAGAAAATCACTTTCCTTTGAAAGTGCCTTAAGCTACTTACAAGCATTGAACAGAAATTCACATGCGTTTCTCTGAAAGAGAAGCAGTCTGTTCCAACACTTCAATTCACTGTGTGAAGTGAATGGAGTGTTGCTTCACTTTCTAAATGCTGTCCTTTCAGAGAAAATCACTTTCCTTTGAAAGTGCCTTAAGCTACTTAGAAGCGTTCAACAGAAATTCACATGCGTTTCTCTGAAAGAGAAGCAGTCTGTTCCAACATTTCAATACACTGTGCGAAGTGAATGGAGTGTTGCTTCACTTTCTAAATGCTGTCCTTTCAGAGAAAATCACTTTCCTTTGAAAGTGCCTTAAGCTACTTAGAAGCATTCAACAGAAATTCACATGCGTTTCTCTGAAAGAGAAGCAGTCTGTTCCAACACTTCAATACACTGTGCGAAGTGAATGGAGTGTTGCTTCACTTTCTAAATGCTGTCCTGTCAGAGAAAATCACTTTCCTTTGAAAGTGCCTTAAGCTACTTACAAGCTTTCACAAAAAACTCACATCCGTTTCCCTGAAAGAGAAGCAGTCTGTTCCAACACTTCAATTCACTGTGCGAAGTGAATGGAGTGTTGCTTCACTTTCTAAATGCTGTCCTTTCAGAGAAAATCACTTTCCTTTGAAAGTGCCTTAAGCTACTTACAAGCATTCAACAGAAATTCACTTGAGTTTCTCTGAAAGAGAAGCAGTCTGTTCCAACACTTCAATTCACTGTGCGAAGTGAATGGAGTGTTGCTTCACTTTCTAAATGCTGTCCTTTCAGAGAAAATCACTTTCCTTTGAAAGTGCCTTAAGCTACTTACAAGCTTTCACAAAAAACACACATCCGTTTCTCTGAAAGAGAAGCAGTCTGTTCCAACACTTCAATTCACTGTGCGAAGTGAATGGAGTGTTGCTTCACTTTCTACATGCTGTCCTGTCAGAGAAAATCACTCTCCTTTGAAAGTGCCTTAAGCTACATACAAGCTTTCACAAAAAACTCACATCTGTTTCTCTGAAAGAGAAGCAGTCTGTTCCAACACTTCAATTCACTGTGCGAAGTGACTGGAGTGTTGCTTCACTTTCTAAATGCTGTCCTTTCAGAGAAAATCACTTTCCTTTGAAAGTGCCTTAAGCTACTTACAAGCATTCAACAGAAATTCACATGCGTTTCTCTGAAAGAGAAGCAGTCTGTTCCAACACTTCAATTCACTGTGCGAAGTGAATGGAGTGTTGCTTCACTTTCTACATGCTGTGCTTTCAGAGAAAATCACTTTCCTTTGAAAGTGCCTTCAGCTACTTACAAGCATTGAACAGAAATTCACATGCGTTTCTCTGAAAGAGAAGCAGTCTGTTCCAACACTTCAATTCACTGTGCGAAGTGAATGGAGTGTTGCTTCACTTTCTAAATGCTGTCCTTTCAGAGAAAATCACTTTCCTTTGAAAGTGCCTTAAGCTACTTAGAAGCATTCAACAGAAATTCACATGCGTTTCTCTGAAAGAGAAGCAGTCTGTTCCAACATTTCAATACACTGTGCGAAGTGAATGGAGTGTTGCTTCACTTTCTAAATGCTGTCCTTTCAGAGAAAATCACTTTCCTTTGAAAGTGCCTTAAGCTACTTAGAAGCATTCAACAGAAATTCACATGCGTTTCTCTGAAAGAGAAGCAGTCTGTTCCAACACTTCAATTCACTGTGCGAAGTGAATGGAGTGTTGCTTCACTTTCTAAATGCTGTCCTGTCAGAGAAAATCACTTTCCTTTGAAAGTGCCTTAAGCTACTTACAAGCTTTCACAAAAAACTCACATCCGTTTCCCTGAAAGAGAAGCAGTCTGTTCCAACACTTCAATTCACTGTGCGAAGTGAATGGAGTGTTGCTTCACTTTCTAAATGCTGTCCTTTCAGAGAAAATCACTTTCCTTTGAAAGTGCCTTAAGCTACTTACAAGCATTCAACAGAAATTCACATGCGTTTCTCTGAAAGAGAAGCAGTCTGTTCCAACACTTCAATTCACTGTGCGAAGTGAATGGAGTGTTGCTTCACTTTCTAAATGCTGTCCTTTCAGAGAAAATCACTTTCCTTTGAAAGTGCCTTAAGCTACTTACAAGCTTTCACAAAAAACACACATCCGTTTCTCTGAAAGAGAAGCAGTCTGTTCCAACACTTCAATTCACTGTGCGAAGTGAATGGAGTGTTGCTTCACTTTCTACATGCTGTCCTGTCAGAGAAAATCACTCTCCTTTGAAAGTGCCTTAAGCTACTTACAAGCTTTCACAAAAAACTCACATCTGTTTCTCTGAAAGAGAAGCAGTCTGTTCCAACACTTCAATTCACTGTGCGAAGTGAATGGAGTGTTGCTTCACTTTCTAAATGCTGTCCTTTCAGAGAAAATCACTTTCCTTTGAAAGTGCCTTAAGCTACTTACAAGCATTCAACAGAAATTCACATGCGTTTCTCTTAAAGAGAAGCAGTCTGTTCCAACACTTCAATTCACTGTGCGAAGTGAATGGAGTGTTGCTTCACTTTCTACATGCTGTGCTTTCAGAGAAAATCACTTTCCTTTGAAAGTGCCTTAAGCTACTTACAAGCATTGAACAGAAATTCACATGCGTTTCTCTGAAAGAGAAGCAGTCTGTTCCAACACTTCAATTCACTGTGCGAAGTGAATGGAGTGTTGCTTCACTTTCTAAATGCTGTCCTTTCAGAGAAAATCACTTTCCTTTGAAAGTGCCTTAAGCTACTTACAAGCTTTCACAAAAAACACACATCCGTTTCTCTGAAAGAGAAGCAGTCTGTTCCAACACTTCAATTCCCTGTGCGAAGTGAATGGAGTGTTGCTTCACTTTCTACATGCTGTCCTGTCAGAGAAAATCACTCTCCTTTGAAAGTGCCTTAAGCTACTTACAAGCTTTCACAAAAAACTCACATCTGTTTCTCTGAAAGAGAAGCAGTCTGTTCCAACACTTCAATTCACTGTGCGAAGTGAATGGAGTGTTGCTTCACTTTCTAAATGCTGTCCTTTCAGAGAAAATCACTTTCCTTTGAAAGTGCCTTAAGCTACTTACAAGCTTTCACAAAAAACTCACATCCGTTTCTCTGAAAGAGAAGCAGTCTGTTCCAACACTTCAATTCACTGTGCGAAGTGAATGGAGTGTTGCTTCACTTTCTAAATGCTGTCCTGTCAAAGAAAATCACTTTCCTTTGAAAGTGCCTTAAGCTACTTACAAGCTTTCACAAAAAACTCACATGCGTTTCTCTGAAAGAGAAGCAGTTTGTTCCAACACTTCAATTCACTGTGCGAAGTGAATGGAGTGTTGCTTCACTTTCTACATGCTGTGCTTTCAGAGAAAATCACTTTCCTTTGAAAGTGCCTTAAGCTACTTACAAGCTTTCACAAAAAACTCACATGCGTTTCTCTGAAAGAGAAGCAGTCTGTTCCAACACTTCAATTCACTGTGCGAAGTGAATGGAGTGTTGCTTCACTTTCTAAATGCTGTCCTGTCAGAGAAAATCACTTTCCTTTGAAAGTGCCTTAAGCTACTTAAAAGCTTTCACAAAAAACTCACATGCGTTTCCCTGAAAGAGAAGCAGTCTGTTCCAACACTTCAAATCACTGTGCGAAGTGAATGGAGTGTTGCTTCACTTTCTAAATGCTGTCCTTTCAGAGAAAATCACTTTCCTTTGAAAGTGCCTTAAGCTACTTAGAAGCATTCAACAGAAATTCACATGCGTTTCTCTGAAAGAGAAGCAGTCTGTTCCAACATTTCAATACACTGTGCGAAGTGAATGGAGTGTTGCTTCACTTTCTAAATGCTGTCCTTTCAGAGAAAATCACTTTCCTTTGAAAGTGCCTTAAGCTACTTACAAGCTTTCACAAAAAACTCACATCCGTTTCTCTGAAAGAGAAGCAATCTGTTCCAACACTTCAATTCACTGTGCGAAGTGAATGGAGTGTTGCTTCACTTTCTAAATGCTGTTCTTTCAGAGAAAATCACTTTCCTTGAAAGTGCCTTAAGCTACTTACAAGCTTTCACAAAAAACACACATCCGTTTCTCTGAAAGAGAAGCAGTCTGTTCCAACACTTCAATTCACTGTGCGAAGTGAATGGAGTGTTGCTTCACTTTCTAAATGCTGTTCTTTCAGAGAAAATCGCTTTCCTTTGAAAGTGCCTTTAGCTACTTACAAGCTTTCACAAAAAACACACATCCGTTTCTCTGAAAGAAAAGCAGTCTGTTCCAACACTTCAATTCACTGTGCGAAGTGAATGGAGTGTTGCTTCACTTTCTAAATGCTGTCCTTTCAGAGTAAATCACTTTCCTTTGAAAGTGCCTTAAGCTACTTAGAAGCATTCAACAGAAATTCACATGCGTTTCTCTGAAAGAGAAGCAGTCTGTTCCAACACTTCAATTCACTGTGCGAAGTGAATGGAGTGTTGCTTCACTTTCTAAATGCTGTCCTTTCAGAGAAAATCACTTTCCTTTGAAAGTGCCTTAAGCTACTTACAAGCATTGAACAGAAATTCACATGCGTTTCTCTGAAAGAGAAGCAGTCTGTTCCAACACTTCAATTCACTGTGCGAAGTGAATGGAGTGTTGCTTCACTTTCCAAATGCTGTGCTTTCAGAGAAAATCACTTTCCTTTGAAAGTGCCTTAAGCTACTTACAAGCTTTCACAAAAAACTCCCATGCGTTTCTCTGAAAGAGAAGCAGTCTGTTCCAACACTTCAATTCACTGTGCGAAGTGAATGGAGTGTTGCTTCACTTTCTAAATGCTGTCCTGTCAGAGAAAATCACTTTCCTTTGAAAGTGCCTTAAGCTACTTAAAAGCTTTCACAAAAAACTCACATGCGTTTCCCTGAAAGAGAAGCAGTCTGTTCCAACACTTCAAATCACTGTGCGAAGTGAATGGAGTGTTGCTTCACTTTCTAAATGCTGTCCTTTCAGAGAAAATCACTTTCCTTTGAAAGTGCCTTAAGCTACTTAGAAGCATTCAACAGAAATTCACATGCGTTTCTCTGAAAGAGAAGCAGTCTGTTCCAACATTTCAATACACTGTGCGAAGTGAATGGAGTGTTGCTTCACTTTCTAAATGCTGTCCTTTCAGAGAAAATCACTTTCCTTTGAAAGTGCCTTAAGCTACTTACAAGCTTTCACAAAAAACTCACATCCGTTTCTCTGAAAGAGAAGCAGTCTGTTCCAACACTTCAATTCACTGTGCGAAGTGAATGGAGTGTTGCTTCACTTTCTAAATGCTGTTCTTTCAGAGAAAATCACTTTCCTTGAAAGTGCCTTAAGCTACTTACAAGCTTTCACAAAAAACACACATCCGTTTCTCTGAAAGAGAAGCAGTCTGTTCCAACACTTCAATTCACTGTGCGAAGTGAATGGAGTGTTGCTTCACTTTCTAAATGCTGTTCTTTCAGAGAAAATCGCTTTCCTTTGAAAGTGCCTTTAGCTACTTACAAGCTTTCACAAAAAACACACATCCGTTTCTCTGAAAGAAAAGCAGTCTGTTCCAACACTTCAATTCACTGTGCGAAGTGAATGGAGTGTTGCTTCACTTTCTAAATGCTGTCCTTTCAGAGTAAATCACTTTCCTTTGAAAGTGCCTTAAGCTACTTAGAAGCATTCAACAGAAATTCACATGCGTTTCTCTGAAAGAGAAGCAGTCTGTTCCAACACTTCAATTCACTGTGCGAAGTGAATGGAGTGTTGCTTCACTTTCTAAATGCTGTCCTTTCAGAGAAAATCACTTTCCTTTGAAAGTGCCTTAAGCTACTTACAAGCATTGAACAGAAATTCACATGCGTTTCTCTGAAAGAGAAGCAGTCTGTTCCAGCACTTCAATTCACTGTGCGAAGTGAATGGAGTGTTGCTTCACTTTCCAAATGCTGTCCTGTCAGAGAAAATCACTTTCCTTTGAAAGTGCCTTAAGCTACTTACAAGCTTTCACAAAAAACTCACATGCGTTTCTCTGAAAGAGAAGCAGTCTGTTCCAACACTTCAATTCACTGTGCGAAGTGAATGGAGTGTTGCTTCACTTTCTAAATGCTGTCCTTTCAGAGAAAATCACTTTCCTTTGAAAGTGCCTTAAGCTACTTACAAGCATTGAACAGAAATTCACATGCGTTTCCCTGAAAGAGAAGCAGTCTGTTCCAACACTTCAATTCACTGTGCGAAGTGAATGGAGTGTTGCTTCACTTTCTAAATGCTGTCCTTTCAGAGAAAATCACTTTCCTTTGAAAGTGCCTTAAGCTACTTAAAAGCTTTCACAAAAACTCACATCCGTTTCTCTGAAAGAGAAGCAGTCTGTTCCAACACTTCAATTCACTGTGCGAAGTGAATGGAGTGTTGCTTCACTTTCTACATGCTGTCCTTTCAGAGAAAATCACTTTCCTTTGAAAGTGCCTTAAACTACTTACAAGCATTGAACAGAAATTCACAGGCGTTTCTCTGAAAGAGAAGCAGTCTGTTCCAACACTTCAATTCACTGTGCGAAGTGAATGGAGTGTTGCTTCACTTTCTACATGCTGTGCTTTCAGAGAAAATCACTTTCCTTTGAAAGTGCCTTAAGCTACTTAGAAGCTTTCACAAAAAACTCACATCCGTTTCTCTGAAAGAGAAGCAGTCTGTTCCAACACTTCAATTCACTGTGCGAAGTGAATGGAGCGTTGCTTCACTTTCTACATGCTGTCCTGTCAGAGAAAATCACTCTCCTTTGAAAGTGCCTTAAGCTACTTACAAGCTTTCACAAAAAACTCACATCTGTTTCTCTGAAAGAGAAGCAGTCTGTTCCAACACTTCAATTCACTGTGCGAAGTGAATGGAGTGTTGCTTCACTTTCTAAATGCTGTCCTTTCAGAGAAAATCACTTTCCTTTGAAAGTGCCTTAAGCTACTTACAAGCATTCAACAGAAATTCACATGCGTTTCTCTGAAAGAGAAGCAGTCTGTTCCAACACTTCAATTCACTGTGCGAAGTGAATGGAGTGTTGCTTCACTTTCTAAATGCTGTCCTGTCAGAGAAAATCACTCTCCTTTGAAAGTGCCTTAAGCTACTTACAAGCTTTCACAAAAAACTCACATCTGTTTCTCTGAAAGAGAAGCAGTCTGTTCCAACACTTCAATTCACTGTGCGAAGTGAATGGAGTGTTGCTTCACTTTCTAAATGCTGTCCTTTCAGAGAAAATCACTTTCCTTTGAAAGTGCCTTAAGCTACTTACAAGCATTCAACAGAAATTCACATGCGTTTCTCTGAAAGAGAAGCAGTCTGTTCCAACACTTCAATTCACTGTGCGAAGTGAATGGAGTGTTGCTTCACTTTCTAAATGCTGTCCTGTCAAAGAAAATCACTTTCCTATGAAAGTGCCTTAAGCTACTTACAAGCTTTCACAAAAAACTCACATGCGTTTCTCTGAAAGAGAAGCAGTTTGTTCCAACATTTCAATTCACTGTGCGAAGTGAATGGAGTGTTGCTTCACTTTCTACATGCTGTGCTTTCAGAGAAAATCACTTTCCTTTGAAAGTGCCTTAAGCTACTTACAAGCTTTCACAAAAAACTCACATGCGTTTCTCTGAAAGAGAAGCAGTCTGTTCCAACACTTCAATTCACTGTGCGAAGTGAATGGAGTGTTGCTTCACTTTCTAAATGCTGTCCTGTCAAAGAAAATCACTTTCCTTTGAAAGTGCCTTAAGCTACTTACAAGCTTTCACAAAAAACTCACATGCGTTTCTCTGAAAGAGAAGCAGTTTGTTCCAACATTTCAATGCACTGTGCGAAGTGAATGGAGTGTTGCTTCACTTTCTACATGCTGTGCTTTCAGAGAAAATCACTTTCCTTTGAAAGTGCCTTAAGGTACTTACAAGCTTTCACAAAAAACTCACATGCGTTTCTCTGAAAGAGAAGCAGTCTGTTCCAACACTTCAATTCACTGTGCGAAGTGAATGGAGTGTTGCTTCACTTTCTAAATGCTCTCCTGTCAGAGAAAATCACTTTCCTTTGAAAGTGCCTTAAGCTACTTAAAAGCTTTCACAAAAAACTCACATGCGTTTCCCTGAAAGAGAAGCAGTCTGTTCCAACACTTCAAAGCACTGTGCGAAGTGAATGGAGTGTTGCTTCACTTTCTAAATGCTGTCCTTTCAGAGAAAATCACTTTCCTTTGAAAGTGCCTTAAGCTACTTAGAAGCATTCAACAGAAATTCACATGCGTTTCTCTGAAAGAGAAGCAGTCTGTTCCAACATTTCAATACACTGTGCGAAGTGAATGGAGTGTTGCTTCACTTTCTAAATGCTGTCCTTTCAGAGAAAATCACTTTACTTTGAAAGTGCCTTAAGCTACTTACAAGCTTTCACAAAAAACTCACATCCGTTTCCCTGAAAGAGAAGCAGTCTGTTCCAACACTTCAATTCACTGTGCGAAGTGAATGGAGTGTTGCTTCACTTTCTAAATGCTGTTCTTTCAGAGAAAATCACTTTCCTTGAAAGTGCCTTAAGCTACTTACAAGCTTTCACAAAAAACACATCCGTTTCTCTGAAAGAGAAGCAGTCTGTTCCAACACTTCAATTCACTGTGCGAAGTGAATGGAGTGTTGCTTCACTTTCTAAATGCTGTTCTTTCAGAGAAAATCGCTTTCCTTTGAAAGTGCCTTTAGCTACTTACAAGCTTTCACAAAAAACACACATCCGTTTCTCTGAAAGAGAAGCAGTCTGTTCCAACACTTCAATTCACTGTGCGAAGTGAATGGAGTGTTGCTTCACTTTCTAAATGCTGTCCTTTCAGAGTAAATCACTTTCCTTTGAAAGTGCCTTAAGCTACTTACAAGCATTCAACAGAAATTCACATGCGTTTCTCTGAAAGAGAAGCAGTCTGTTCCAACACTTCAATTCACTGTGCGAAGTGAATGGAGTGTTGCTTCACTTTCTAAATGCTGTCCTTTCAGAGAAAATCACTTTCCTTTGAAAGTGCCTTAAGCTACTTACAAGCATTGAACAGAAATTCACATGCGTTTCACTGAAAGAGAAGCAGTCTGTTCCAACACTTCAATTCACTGTGCGAAGTGAATGGAGTGTTGCTTCACTTTCCAAATGCTGTCCTGTCAGAGAAAATCACTTTCCTTTGAAAGTGCCTTAAGCTACTTACAAGCTTTCACAACAAACTCACATCCGTCTCTCTGAAAGAGAAGCAGTCTGTTCCAACACTTCAATTCACTGTGCGAAGTGAATGGAGTGTTGCTTCACTTTCTAAATGCTGTCCTGTCAAAGAAAATCACTTTCCTTTGAAAGTGCCTTAAGCTACTTACAAGCTTTCACAAAAAACTCACATGCGTTTCTCTGAAAGAGAAGCAGTTTGTTCCAACACTTCAATTCACTGTGCGAAGTGAATGGAGTGTTGCTTCACTTTCTACATGCTGTGCTTTCAGAGAAAATCACTTTCCTTTGAAAGTGCCTTAAGCTACTTACAAGCTTTCACAAAAAACTCACATGCGTTTCTCTGAAAGAGAAGCAGTCTGTTCCAACACTTCAATTCACTGTGCGAAGTGAATGGAGTGTTGCTTCACTTTCTAAATGCTGTCCTGTCAGAGAAAATCACTTTCCTTTGAAAGTGCCTTAAGCTACTTAAAAGCTTTCACAAAAAACTCACATGCGTTTCCCTGAAAGAGAAGCAGTCTGTTCCAACACTTCAAATCACTGTGCGAAGTGAATGGAGTGTTGCTTCACTTTCTAAATGCTGTCCTTTCAGGGAAAATCACTTTCCTTTGAAAGTGCCTTAAGCTACTTAGAAGCATTCAACAGAAATTCACATGCGTTTCTCTGAAAGAGAAGCAGTCTGTTCCAACATTTCAATACACTGTGCGAAGTGAATGGAGTGTTGCTTCACTTTCTAAATGCTGTCCTTTCAGAGAAAATCACTTTCCTTTGAAAGTGCCTTAAGCTACTTACAAGCTTTCACAAAAAACTCACATCCGTTTCTCTGAAAGAGAAGCAGTCTGTTCCAACACTTCAATTCACTTTGCGAAGTGAATGGAGTGTTGCTTCACTTTCTAAATGCTGTTCTTTCAGAGAAAATCACTTTCCTTGAAAGTGCCTTAAGCTACTTACAAGCTTTCACAAAAAACACACATCCGTTTCTCTGAAAGAGAAGCAGTCTGTTCCAACACTTCAATTCACTGTGCGAAGTGAATGGAGTGTTGCTTCACTTTCTAAATGCTGTTCTTTCAGAGAAAATCGCTTTCCTTTGAAAGTGCCTTTAGCTACTTACAAGCTTTCACAAAAAACACACATCCGTTTCTCTGAAAGAAAAGCAGTCTGTTCCAACACTTCAATTCACTGTGCGAAGTGAATGGAGTGTTGCTTCACTTTCTAAATGCTGTCCTTTCAGAGTAAATCACTTTCCTTTGAAAGTGCCTTAAGCTACTTAGAAGCATTCAACAGAAATTCACATGCGTTTCTCTGAAAGAGAAGCAGTCTGTTCCAACTCTTCAATTCACTGTGCGAAGTGAATGGAGTGTTGCTTCACTTTCTAAATGCTGTCCTTTCAGAGAAAATCACTTTCCTTTGAAAGTGCCTTAAGCTACTTACAAGCATTGAACAGAAATTCACATGCGTTTCTCTGAAAGAGAAGCAGTCTGTTCCAGCACTTCAATTCACTGTGCGAAGTGAATGGAGTGTTGCTTCACTTTCCAAATGCTGTGCTTTCAGAGAAAATCACTTTCCTTTGAAAGTGCCTTAAGCTACTTACAAGCTTTCACAAAAAACTCCCATGCGTTTCTCTGAAAGAGAAGCAGTCTGTTCCAACACTTCAATTCACTGTGCGAAGTGAATGGAGTGTTGCTTCACTTTCTAAATGCTGTCCTGTCAGAGAAAATCACTTTCCTTTGAAAGTGCCTTAAGCTACTTAAAAGCTTTCACAAAAAACTCACATGCGTTTCCCTGAAAGAGAAGCAGTCTGTTCCAACACTTCAAATCACTGTGCGAAGTGAATGGAGTGTTGCTTCACTTTCTAAATGCTGTCCTTTCAGAGAAAATCACTTTCCTTTGAAAGTGCCTTAAGCTACTTAGAAGCATTCAACAGAAATTCACATGCGTTTCTCTGAAAGAGAAGCAGTCTGTTCCAACATTTCAATACACTGTGCGAAGTGAATGGAGTGTTGCTTCACTTTCTAAATGCTGTCCTTTCAGAGAAAATCACTTTCCTTTGAAAGTGCCTTAAGCTACTTACAAGCTTTCACAAAAAACTCACATCCGTTTCTCTGAAAGAGAAGCAGTCTGTTCCAACACTTCAATTCACTGTGCGAAGTGAATGGAGTGTTGCTTCACTTTCTAAATGCTGTTCTTTCAGAGAAAATCACTTTCCTTGAAAGTGCCTTAAGCTACTTACAAGCTTTCACAAAAAACACACATCCGTTTCTCTGACAGAGAAGCAGTCTGTTCCAACACTTCAATTCACTGTGCGAAGTGAATGGAGTGTTGCTTCACTTTCTAAATGCTGTTCTTTCAGAGAAAATCGCTTTCCTTTGAAAGTGCCTTTAGCTACTTACAAGCTTTCACAAAAAACACACATCCGTTTCTCTGAAAGAAAAGCAGTCTGTTCCAACACTTCAATTCACTGTGCGAAGTGAATGGAGTGTTGCTTCACTTTCTAAATGCTGTCCTTTCAGAGTAAATCACTTTCCTTTGAAAGTGCCTTAAGCTACTTAGAAGCATTCAACAGAAATTCACATGCGTTTCTCTGAAAGAGAAGCAGTCTGTTCCAACACTTCAATTCACTGTGCGAAGTGAATGGAGTGTTGCTTCACTTTCTAAATGCTGTCCTTTCAGAGAAAATCACTTTCCTTTGAAAGTGCCTTAAGCTACTTACAAGCATTGAACAGAAATTCACATGCGTTTCTCTGAAAGAGAAGCAGTCTGTTCCAGCACTTCAATTCACTGTGCGAAGTGAATGGAGTGTTGCTTCACTTTCCAAATGCTGTCCTGTCAGAGAAAATCACTTTCCTTTGAAAGTGCCTTAAGCTACTTACAAGCTTTCACAAAAAACTCACATGCGTTTCTCTGAAAGAGAAGCAGTCTGTTCCAACACTTCAATTCACTGTGCGAAGTGAATGGAGTGTTGCTTCACTTTCTAAATGCTGTCCTTTCAGAGAAAATCACTTTCCTTTGAAAGTGCCTTAAGCTACTTACAAGCATTGAACAGAAATTCACATGCGTTTCCCTGAAAGAGAAGCAGTCTGTTCCAACACTTCAATTCACTGTGCGAAGTGAATGGAGTGTTGCTTCACTTTCTAAATGCTGTCCTTTCAGAGAAAATCACTTTCCTTTGAAAGTGCCTTAAGCTACTTAAAAGCTTTCACAAAAACTCACATCCGTTTCTCTGAAAGAGAAGCAGTCTGTTCCAACACTTCAATTCACTGTGCGAAGTGAATGGAGTGTTGCTTCACTTTCTACATGCTGTCCTTTCAGAGAAAATCACTTTCCTTTGAAAGTGCCTTAAACTACTTACAAGCATTGAACAGAAATTCACAGGCGTTTCTCTGAAAGAGAAGCAGTCTGTTCCAACACTTCAATTCACTGTGCGAAGTGAATGGAGTGTTGCTTCACTTTCTACATGCTGTGCTTTCAGAGAAAATCACTTTCCTTTGAAAGTGCCTTAAGCTACTTAGAAGCTTTCACAAAAAACTCACATCCGTTTCTCTGAAAGAGAAGCAGTCTGTTCCAACACTTCAATTCACTGTGCGAAGTGAATGGAGCGTTGCTTCACTTTCTACATGCTGTCCTGTCAGAGAAAATCACTCTCCTTTGAAAGTGCCTTAAGCTACTTACAAGCTTTCACAAAAAACTCACATCTGTTTCTCTGAAAGAGAAGCAGTCTGTTCCAACACTTCAATTCACTGTGCGAAGTGAATGGAGTGTTGCTTCACTTTCTAAATGCTGTCCTTTCAGAGAAAATCACTTTCCTTTGAAAGTGCCTTAAGCTACTTACAAGCATTCAACAGAAATTCACATGCGTTTCTCTGAAAGAGAAGCAGTCTGTTCCAACACTTCAATTCACTGTGCGAAGTTAATGGAGTGTTGCTTCACTTTCTAAATGCTGTCCTTTCAGAGTAAATCACTTTCCTTTGAAAGTGCCTTAAGCTACTTAGAAGCATTCAACAGAAATTCACATGCGTTTCTCTGAAAGAGAAGCAGTCTGTTCCAACACTTCAATTCACTGTGCGAAGTGAATGGAGTGTTGCTTCACTTTCTAAATGCTGTCCTTTCAGAGAAAATCACTTTCCTTTGAAAGTGCCTTAAGCTACTTACAAGCATTGAACAGAAATTCACATGCGTTTCTCTGAAAGAGAAGCAGTCTGTTCCAGCACTTCAATTCACTGTGCGAAGTGAATGGAGTGTTGCTTCACTTTCCAAATGCTGTGCTTTCAGAGAAAATCACTTTCCTTTGAAAGTGCCTTAAGCTACTTACAAGCTTTCACAAAAAACTCACATGCGTTTCTCTGAAAGAGAAGCAGTCTGTTCCAACACTTCAATTCACTGTGCGAAGTGAATGGAGTGTTGCTTCACTTTCTAAATGCTGTCCTGTCAGAGAAAATCACTTTCCTTTGAAAGTGCCTTAAGCTACTTAAAAGCTTTCACAAAAAACTCACATGCGTTTCCCTGAAAGAGAAGCAGTCTGTTCCAACACTTCAAATCACTGTGCGAAGTGAATGGAGTGTTGGTTCACTTTCTAAATGCTGTCCTTTCAGAGAAAATCACTTTCCTTTGAAAGTGCCTTAAGCTACTTAGAAGCATTCAACAGAAATTCACATGCGTTACTCTGAAAGAGAAGCAGTCTGTTCCAACATTTCAATACACTGTGCGAAGTGAATGGAGTGTTGCTTCACTTTCTAAATGCTGTCCTTTCAGAGAAAATCACTTTCCTTTGAAAGTGCCTTAAGCTACTTACAAGCTTTCACAAAAAACTCACATCCGTTTCTCTGAAAGAGAAGCAGTCTGTTCCAACACTTCAATTCACTGTGCGAAGTGAATGGAGTGTTGCTTCACTTTCTAAATGCTGTTCTTTCAGAGAAAATCACTTTCCTTGAAAGTGCCTTAAGCTACTTACAAGCTTTCACAAAAAACACACATCCGTTTCTCTGAAAGAGAAGCAGTCTGTTCCAACACTTCAATTCACTGTGCGAAGTGAATGGAGTGTTGCTTCACTTTCTAAATGCTGTTCTTTCAGAGAAAATCGCTTTCCTTTGAAAGTGCCTTTAGCTACTTACAAGCTTTCACAAAAAACACACATCCGTTTCTCTGAAAGAAAAGCAGTCTGTTCCAACACTTCAATTCACTGTGCGAAGTGAATGGAGTGTTGCTTCACTTTCTAAATGCTGTCCTTTCAGAGTAAATCACTTTCCTTTGAAAGTGCCTTAAGCTACTTAGAAGCATTCAACAGAAATTCACATGCGTTTCTCTGAAAGAGAAGCAGTCTGTTCCAACACTTCAATTCACTGTGCGAAGTGAATGGAGTGTTGCTTCACTTTCTAAATGCTGTCCTTTCAGAGAAAATCACTTTCCTTTGAAAGTGCCTTAAGCTACTTACAAGCATTGAACAGAAATTCACATGCGTTTCTCTGAAAGAGAAGCAGTCTGTTCCAGCACTTCAATTCACTGTGCGAAGTGAATGGAGTGTTGCTTCACTTTCCAAATGCTGTCCTGTCAGAGAAAATCACTTTCCTTTGAAAGTGCCTTAAGCTACTTACAAGCTTTCACAAAAAACTCACATGCGTTTCTCTGAAAGAGAAGCAGTCTGTTCCAACACTTCAATTCACTGTGCGAAGTGAATGGAGTGTTGCTTCACTTTCTAAATGCTGTCCTTTCAGAGAAAATCACTTTCCTTTGAAAGTGCCTTAAGCTACTTACAAGCATTGAACAGAAATTCACATGCGTTTCCCTGAAAGAGAAGCAGTCTGTTCCAACACTTCAATTCACTGTGCGAAGTGAATGGAGTGTTGCTTCACTTTCTAAATGCTGTCCTTTCAGAGAAAATCACTTTCCTTTGAAAGTGCCTTAAGCTACTTAAAAGCTTTCACAAAAACTCACATCCGTTTCTCTGAAAGAGAAGCAGTCTGTTCCAACACTTCAATTCACTGTGCGAAGTGAATGGAGTGTTGCTTCACTTTCTACATGCTGTCCTTTCAGAGAAAATCACTTTCCTTTGAAAGTGCCTTAAGCTACTTACAAGCATTGAACAGAAATTCACAGGCGTTTCTCTGAAAGAGAAGCAGTCTGTTCCAACACTTCAATTCACTGTGCGAAGTGAATGGAGTGTTGCTTCACTTTCTACATGCTGTGCTTTCAGAGAAAATCACTTTCCTTTGAAAGTGCCTTAAGCTACTTAGAAGCTTTCACAAAAAACTCACATCCGTTTCTCTGAAAGAGAAGCAGTCTGTTCCAACACTTCAATTCACTGTGCGAAGTGAATGGAGCGTTGCTTCACTTTCTACATGCTGTCCTGTCAGAGAAAATCACTCTCCTTTGAAAGTGCCTTAAGCTACTTACAAGCTTTCACAAAAAACTCACATCTGTTTCTCTGAAAGAGAAGCAGTCTGTTCCAACACTTCAATTCACTGTGCGAAGTGAATGGAGTGTTGCTTCACTTTCTAAATGCTGTCCTTTCAGAGAAAATCACTTTCCTTTGAAAGTGCCTTAAGCTACTTACAAGCATTCAACAGAAATTCACATGCGTTTCTCTGAAAGAGAAGCAGTCTGTTCCAACACTTCAATTCACTGTGCGAAGTGAATGGAGTGTTGCTTCACTTTCTAAATGCTGTCCTGTCAAAGAAAATCACTTTCCTATGAAAGTGCCTTAAGCTACTTACAAGCTTTCACAAAAAACTCACATGCGTTTCTCTGAAAGAGAAGCAGTTTGTTCCAACATTTCAATTCACTGTGCGAAGTGAATGGAGTGTTGCTTCACTTTCTACATGCTGTGCTTTCAGAGAAAATCACTTTCCTTTGAAAGTGCCTTAAGCTACTTACAAGCTTTCACAAAAAACTCACATGCGTTTCTCTGAAAGAGAAGCAGTCTGTTCCAACACTTCAATTCACTGTGCGAAGTGAATGGAGTGTTGCTTCACTTTCTAAATGCTGTCCTGTCAAAGAAAATCACTTTCCTTTGAAAGTGCCTTAAGCTACTTACAAGCTTTCACAAAAAACTCACATGCGTTTCTCTGAAAGAGAAGCAGTTTGTTCCAACATTTCAATGCACTGTGCGAAGTGAATGGAGTGTTGCTTCACTTTCTACATGCTGTGCTTTCAGAGAAAATCACTTTCCTTTGAAAGTGCCTTAAGGTACTTACAAGCTTTCACAAAAAACTCACATGCGTTTCTCTGAAAGAGAAGCAGTCTGTTCCAACACTTCAATTCACTGTGCGAAGTGAATGGAGTGTTGCTTCACTTTCTAAATGCTCTCCTGTCAGAGAAAATCACTTTCCTTTGAAAGTGCCTTAAGCTACTTAAAAGCTTTCACAAAAAACTCACATGCGTTTCCCTGAAAGAGAAGCAGTCTGTTCCAACACTTCAAAGCACTGTGCGAAGTGAATGGAGTGTTGCTTCACTTTCTAAATGCTGTCCTTTCAGAGAAAATCACTTTCCTTTGAAAGTGCCTTAAGCTACTTTCAAGCATTCAACAGAAATTCACATGCGTTTCTCTGAAAGAGAAGCAGTCTGTTCCAACATTTCAATACACTGTGCGAAGTGAATGGAGTGTTGCTTCACTTTCTAAATGCTGTTCTTTCAGAGAAAATCGCTTTCCTTTGAAAGTGCCTTTAGCTACTTACAAGCTTTCACAAAAAACACACATCCGTTTCTCTGAAAGAGAAGCAGTCTGTTCCAACACTTCAATTCACTGTGTGAAGTGAATGGAGTGTTGCTTCACTTTCTAAATGCTGTCCTTTAAGTGTAAATCACTTTCCTTTGAAAGTGCCTTAAGCTACTTACAAGCATTCAACAGAAATTCACATGCGTTTCACTGAAAGAGAAGCAGTCTGTTCCAACACTTCAATTCACTGTGCGAAGTGAATGGAGTGTTGCTTCACTTTCCAAATGCTGTCCTGTCAGAGAAAATCACTTTCCTTTGAAAGTGCCTTAAGCTACTTACAAGCTTTCACAACAAACTCACATCCGTCTCTCTGAAAGAGAAGCAGTCTGTTCCAACACTTCAATTCACTGTGCGAAGTGAATGGAGTGTTGCTTCACTTTCTAAATGCTGTCCTTTCAGAGAAAATCACTTTCCTTTGAAAGTGCCTTAAGCTACTTACAAGCATTGAACAGAAATTCACATGCGTTTCTCTGAAAGAGAAGCAGTCTTTTCCAACACTTCAATTCACTGTGCGAAGTGAATGGAGTGTTGCTTCACTTTCTAAATGCTGTCCTTTCAGAGAAAATCACTTTCCTTTGAAAGTGCCTTAAGCTACTTAAAAGCTTTCACAAAAACTCACATCCGTTTCTCTGAAAGAGAAGCAGTCTGTTCCAACACTTCAATTCACTGTGCGAAGTGAATGGAGTGTTGCTTCACTTTCTAAATGCTGTCCTTTCAGAGAAAATCACTTTCCTTTGAAAGTGCCTTAAGCTACTTACAAGCTTTCACAAAAAACTCACATCCGTTTCTCTGAAAGAGAAGCAGTCTGTTCCAACACTTCAATTCACTGTGCGAAGTGAATGGAGTGTTGCTTCACTTTCTAAATGCTGTCCTTTCAGAGAAAATCACTTTCCTTTGAAAGTGCCTTAAGCTACTTAAAAGCTTTCACAAAAACTCACATCCGTTTCTCTGAAAGAGAAGCAGTCTGTTCCAACACTTCAATTCACTGTGCGAAGTGAATGGAGTGTTGCTTCACTTTCTACATGCTGTCCTTTCAGAGAAAATCACTTTCCTTTGAAAGTGCCTTAAGCTACTTACAAGCATTGAACAGAAATTCACAGGCGTTTCTCTGAAAGAGAAGCAGTCTGTTCCAACACTTCAATTCACTGTGCGAAGTGAATGGAGTGTTGCTTCACTTTCTACATGCTGTGCTTTCAGAGAAAATCACTTTCCTTTGAAAGTGCCTTAAGCTACTTAGAAGCTTTCACAAAAAACTCACATCCGTTTCTCTGAAAGAGAAGCAGTCTGTTCCAACACTTCAATTCACTGTGCGAAGTGAATGGAGCGTTCCTTCACTTTCTACATGCTGTCCTGTCAGAGAAAATCACTCTCCTTTGAAAGTGCCTTAAGCTACTTACAAGCTTTCACAAAAAACTCACATCTGTTTCTCTGAAAGAGAAGCAGTCTGTTCCAACACTTCAAATCACTGTGCGAAGTGAATGGAGTGTTGCTTCACTTTCTAAATGCTGTCCTTTCAGAGAAAATCACTTTCCTTTGAAAGTGCCTTAAGCTACTTACAAGCATTCAACAGAAATTCACATGCGTTTCTCTGAAAGAGAAGCAGTCTGTTCCAACACTTCAATTCACTGTGCGAAGTGAATGGAGTGTTGCTTCACTTTCTAAATGCTGTCCTGTCAAAGAAAATCACTTTCCTATGAAAGTGCCTTAAGCTACTTACAAGCTTTCACAAAAAACTCACATGCGTTTCTCTGAAAGAGAAGCAGTTTGTTCCAACATTTCAATTCACTGTGCGAAGTGAATGGAGTGTTGCTTCACTTTCTACATGCTGTGCTTTCAGAGAAAATCACTTTCCTTTGAAAGTGCCTTTAGCTACTTACAAGCTTTCACAAAAAACACACATGCGTTTCTCTGAAAGAGAAGCAGTCTGTTCCAACACTTCAATTCACTGTGCGAAGTGAATGGAGTGTTGCTTCACTTTCTAAATGCTGTCCTGTCAAAGAAAATCACTTTCCTTTGAAAGTGCCTTAAGCTACTTACAAGCTTTCACAAAAAACTCACATGCGTTTCTCTGAAAGAGAAGCAGTTTGTTCCAACATTTCAATGCACTGTGCGAAGTGAATGGAGTGTTGCTTCACTTTCTACATGCTGTGCTTTCAGAGAAAATCACTTTCCTTTGAAAGTGCCTTAAGGTACTTACAAGCTTTCACAAAAAACTCACATGCGTTTCTCTGAAAGAGAAGCAGTCTGTTCCAACACTTCAATTCACTGTGCGAAGTGAATGGAGTGTTGCTTCACTTTCTAAATGCTCTCCTGTCAGAGAAAATCACTTTCCTTTGAAAGTGCCTTAAGCTACTTAAAAGCTTTCACAAAAAACTCACATGCGTTTCCCTGAAAGAGAAGCAGTCTGTTCCAACACTTCAAAGCACTGTGCGAAGTGAATGGAGTGTTGCTTCACTTTCTAAATGCTGTCCTTTCAGAGAAAATCACTTTCCTTTGAAAGTGCCTTAAGCTACTTAGAAGCATTCAACAGAAATTCACATGCGTTTCTCTGAAAGAGAAGCAGTCTGTTCCAACATTTCAATACACTGTGCGAAGTGAATGGAGTGTTGCTTCACTTTCTAAATGCTGTTCTTTCAGAGAAAATCGCTTTCCTTTGAAAGTGCCTTTAGCTACTTACAAGCTTTCACAAAAAACACACATCCGTTTCTCTGAAAGAGAAGCAGTCTGTTCCAACACTTCAATTCACTGTGCGAAGTGAATGGAGTGTTGCTTCACTTTCTAAATGCTGTCCTTTAAGTGTAAATCACTTTCCTTTGAAAGTGCCTTAAGCTACTTACAAGCATTCAACAGAAATTCACATGCGTTTCTCTGAAAGAGAAGCAGTCTGTTCCAACACTTCAATTCACTGTGCGAAGTGAATGGAGTGTTGCTTCACTTTCTAAATGCTGTCCTTTCAGAGAAAATCACTTTCCTTTGAAAGTGCCTTAAGCTACTTACAAGCATTGAACAGAAATTCACATGCGTTTCACTGAAAGAGAAGCAGTCTGTTCCAACACTTCAATTCACTGTGCGAAGTGAATGGAGTGTTGCTTCACTTTCCAAATGCTGTCCTGTCAGAGAAAATCACTTTCCTTTGAAAGTGCCTTAAGCTACTTACAAGCTTTCACAACAAACTCACATCCGTCTCTCTGAAAGAGAAGCAGTCTGTTCCAACACTTCAATTCACTGTGCGAAGTGAATGGAGTGTTGCTTCACTTTCTAAATGCTGTCCTTTCAGAGAAAATCACTTTCCTTTGAAAGTGCCTTAAGCTACTTACAAGCATTGAACAGAAATTCACATGCGTTTCTCTGAAAGAGAAGCAGTCTTTTCCAACACTTCAATTCACTGTGCGAAGTGAATGGAGTGTTGCTTCACTTTCTAAATGCTGTCCTTTCAGAGAAAATCACTTTCCTTTGAAAGTGCCTTAAGCTACTTAAAAGCTTTCACAAAAACTCACATCCGTTTCTCTGAAAGAGAAGCAGTCTGTTCCAACACTTCAATTCACTGTGCGAAGTGAATGGAGTGTTGCTTCACTTTCTAAATGCTGTCCTTTCAGAGAAAATCACTTTCCTTTGAAAGTGCCTTAAGCTACTTACAAGCTTTCACAAAAAACTCACATCCGTTTCTCTGAAAGAGAAGCAGTCTGTTCCAACACTTCAATTCACTGTGCGAAGTGAATGGAGTGTTGCTTCACTTTCTAAATGCTGTCCTTTCAGAGAATATCACTTTCTTTTGAAAGTGCCTTAAGCTACTTTCAAGCATTCAACAGAAATTCACATGCGTTTCTCTGAAAGAGAAGCAGTCTGTTCCAACACTCAATTCACTGTGCGAAGTGAATGGAGTGTTGCTTCACTTTCTAAATGCTGTCCTTTCAGAGAAAATCACTTTCCTTTGAAAGCGCCTTAAGCTACTTACAAGCATTCAACAGAAATTCACATGCGTTTCTCTGTATGAGAAGCAGTCTGTTCCAACACTTCAATTCACTGTGCGAAGTGAATGGAGTGTTGCTTCACTTTCTAAATGCTGTCCTGTCAGAGAAAATCACTTTCCTTTGAAAGTGCCTTAAGCTACTTACAAGCTTTCACAAAAAACTCACATGCGTTTCTCTGAATGAGAAGCAGTTTGTTCCAACACTTCAATTCACTGTGCGAAGTGAATGGAGTGTTGCTTCACTTTCTACATGCTGTCCTTTCAGAGAAAATCACTTTCCTTTGAAAGTGCCTTAAGCTACTTACAAGCATTCAACAGAAATTCACATGCGTTTCTCTGAAAGAGTAGCAGTCTGTTCCAACACTTCAATTCACTGTGCGAAGTGAATGGAGTGTTGCTTCCCTTTTAAATGCTGTCCTGTCAAAGAAAATCACTTTCCTTTGAAAGTGCCTTAAGCTACTTACAAGCTTTCACAAAAAACTCACATGCGTTTGAAAGAGAAGCAGTTTGTTCCAACACTTCAATTCACTGTGCGAAGTGAATGGAGTGTTGCTTCCCTTTTAAATGCTGTCCTGTCAAAGAAAATCACTTTCCTTTGAAAGTGCCTTAAGCTACTTACAAGCTTTCACAAAAAACTCACATGCGTTTGAAAGAGAAGCAGTTTGTTCCAACACTTCAATTCACTGTGCGAAGTGAATGGAGTGTTGCTTCACTTTCTACATGCTGTCCTGTCAGAGAAAATCACTTTCCTTTGAAAGTGCCTTAAGCTACTTACAAGCTTTCACAAAAAACTCACATCCGTTTCTCTGAAAGAGAAGCAGTCTGTTCCAACACTTCAATTCACTGTGCGAAGTGAATGGAGTGTTGCTTCACTTTCTAAATGCTGTCCTTTCAGAGAAAATCACTTTCCTTTGAAAGTGCCTTAAGCTACTTAAAAGCTTTCACAAAAACTCACATCCGTTTCTCTGAAAGAGAAGCAGTCTGTTCCAACACTTCAATTCACTGTGCGAAGTGAATGGAGTGTTGCTTCACTTTCTACATGCTGTCCTTTCAGAGAAAATCACTTTCCTTTGAAAGTGCCTTAAGCTACTTACAAGCATTGAACAGAAATTCACAGGCGTTTCTCTGAAAGAGAAGCAGTCTGTTCCAACACTTCAATTCACTGTGCGAAGTGAATGGAGTGTTGCTTCACTTTCTACATGCTGTGCTTTCAGAGAAAATCACTTTCCTTTGAAAGTGCCTTAAGCTACTTAGAAGCTTTCACAAAAAACTCACATCCGTTTCTCTGAAAGAGAAGCAGTCTGTTCCAACACTTCAATTCACTGTGCGAAGTGAATGGAGCGTTGCTTCACTTTCTACATGCTGTCCTGTCAGAGAAAATCACTCTCCTTTGAAAGTGCCTTAAGCTACTTACAAGCTTTCACAAAAAACTCACATCTGTTTCTCTGAAAGAGAAGCAGTCTGTTCCAACACTTCAATTCACTGTGCGAAGTGAATGGAGTGTTGCTTCACTTTCTAAATGCTGTCCTTTCAGAGAAAATCACTTTCCTTTGAAAGTGCCTTAAGCTACTTACAAGCATTCAACAGAAATTCACATGCGTTTCTCTGAAAGAGAAGCAGTCTGTTCCAACACTTCAATTCACTGTGCGAAGTGAATGGAGTGTTGCTTCACTTTCTAAATGCTGTCCTGTCAAAGAAAATCACTTTCCTATGAAAGTGCCTTAAGCTACTTACAAGCTTTCACAAAAAACTCACATCCGTTTCTCTGAAAGAGAAGCAGTTTGTTCCAACATTTCAATTCACTGTGCGAAGTGAATGGAGTGTTGCTTCACTTTCTAAATGCTGTCCTGTCAGAGAAAATCACTTTCCTTTGAAAGTGCCTTAAGCTACTTACAAGCTTTCACAAAAAACTCACATGCGTTTCTCTGAAAGAGAAGCAGTCTGTTCCAACACTTCAATTCACTGTGCGAAGTGAATGGAGTGTTGCTTCACTTTCTAAATGCTGTCCTTTCAGAGAAAATCACTTTCCTTTGAAAGTGCCTTAAGCTACTTACAAGCATTCAACAGAAATTCACATGCGTTTCTCTGAAAGAGAAGCAGTCTGTTCCAACACTTCAATTCACTGTGCGAAGTGAATGGAGTGTTGCTTCACTTTCTAAATGCTGTCCTGTCAAAGAAAATCACTTTCCTTTGAAAGTGCCTTAAGCTACTTACAAGCTTTCACAAAAAACTCACATGCGTTTCTCTGAAAGAGAAGCAGTCTGTTCCAACACTTCAAAGCACTGTGCGAAGTGAATGGAGTGTTGCTTCACTTTCTAAATGCTGTGCTTTCAGAGAAAATCACTTTCCTTTGAAAGTGCCTTAAGCTACTTAGAAGCATTCAACAGAAATTCACATGCGTTACTCTGAAAGAGAAGCAGTCTGTTCCAACATTTCAATACACTGTGCGAAGTGAATGGAGTGTTGCTTCACTTTCTAAATGCTGTCCTTTCAGAGAAAATCACTTTACTTTGAAAGTGCCTTAAGCTACTTACAAGCTTTCACAAAAAACTCACATCCGTTTCCCTGAAAGAGAAGCAGTCTGTTCCAACACTTCAATTCACTGTGCGAAGTGAATGGAGTGTTGCTTCACTTTCTAAATGCTGTTCTTTCAGAGAAAATCACTTTCCTTGAAAGTGCCTTAAGCTACTTACAAGCTTTCACAAAAAACACACATCCGTTTCTCTGAAAGAGAAGCAGTCTGTTCCAACACTTCAATTCACTGTGCGAAGTGAATGGAGTGTTGCTTCACTTTCTAAATGCTGTTCTTTCAGAGAAAATCGCTTTCCTTTGAAAGTGCCTTTAGCTACTTCCAAGCTTTCACAAAAAACACACATCCGTTTCTCTGAAAGAGAAGCAGTCTGTTCCAACACTTCAATTCACTGTGCGAAGTGAATGGAGTGTTGCTTCACTTTCTAAATGCTGTCCTTTCAGAGTAAATCACTTTCCTTTGAAAGTGCCTTAAGCTACTTACAAGCATTCAACAGAAATTCACATGCGTTTCTCTGAAAGAGAAGCAGTCTGTTCCAACACTTCAATTCACTGTGCGAAGTGAATGGAGTGTTGCTTCACTTTCTAAATGCTGTCCTTTCAGAGAAAATCACTTTCCTTTGAAAGTGCCTTAAGCTACTTACAAGCATTGAACAGAAATTCACATGCGTTTCACTGAAAGAGAAGCAGTCTGTTCCAACACTTCAATTCACTGTGCGAAGTGAATGGAGTGTTGCTTCACTTTCCAAATGCTGTCCTGTCAGAGAAAATCACTTTCCTTTGAAAGTGCCTTAAGCTACTTACAAGCTTTCACAACAAACTCACATCCGTCTCTCTGAAAGAGAAGCAGTCTGTTCCAACACTTCAATTCACTGTGCGAAGTGAATGGAGTGTTGCTTCACTTTCTAAATGCTGTCCTTTCAGAGAAAATCACTTTCCTTTGAAAGTGCCTTAAGCTACTTACAAGCATTCAACAGAAATTCACATGCGTTTCTCTGAAAGAGAAGCAGTCTGTTCCAACACTTCAATTCACTGTGCGAAGTGAATGGAGTGTTGCTTCACTTTCTAAATGCTGTCCTGTCAAAGAAAATCACTTTCCTATGAAAGTGCCTTAAGCTACTTACAAGCTTTCACAAAAAACTCACATGCGTTTCTCTGAAAGAGAAGCAGTTTGTTCCAACATTTCAATTCACTGTGCGAAGTGAATGGAGTGTTGCTTCACTTTCTACATGCTGTGCTTTCAGAGAAAATCACTTTCCTTTGAAAGTGCCTTAAGCTACTTACAAGCTTTCACAAAAAACTCACATGCGTTTCTCTGAAAGAGAAGCAGTCTGTTCCAACACTTCAATTCACTGTGCGAAGTGAATGGAGTGTTGCTTCACTTTCTAAATGCTGTCCTGTCAAAGAAAATCACTTTCCTTTGAAAGTGCCTTAAGCTACTTACAAGCTTTCACAAAAAACTCACATGCGTTTCTCTGAAAGAGAAGCAGTTTGTTCCAACATTTCAATGCACTGTGCGAAGTGAATGGAGTGTTGCTTCACTTTCTACATGCTGTGCTTTCAGAGAAAATCACTTTCCTTTGAAAGTGCCTTAAGGTACTTACAAGCTTTCACAAAAAACTCACATGCGTTTCTCTGAAAGAGAAGCAGTCTGTTCCAACACTTCAATTCACTGTGCGAAGTGAATGGAGTGTTGCTTCACTTTCTAAATGCTCTCCTGTCAGAGAAAATCACTTTCCTTTGAAAGTGCCTTAAGCTACTTAAAAGCTTTCACAAAAAACTCACATGCGTTTCCCTGAAAGAGAAGCAGTCTGTTCCAACACTTCAAAGCACTGTGCGAAGTGAATGGAGTGTTGCTTCACTTTCTAAATGCTGTCCTTTCAGAGAAAATCACTTTCCTTTGAAAGTGCCTTAAGCTACTTAGAAGCATTCAACAGAAATTCACATGCGTTTCTCTGAAAGAGAAGCAGTCTGTTCCAACATTTCAATACACTGTGCGAAGTGAATGGAGTGTTGCTTCACTTTCTAAATGCTGTTCTTTCAGAGAAAATCGCTTTCCTTTGAAAGTGCCTTTAGCTACTTACAAGCTTTCACAAAAAACACACATCCGTTTCTCTGAAAGAGAAGCAGTCTGTTCCAACACTTCAATTCACTGTGTGAAGTGAATGGAGTGTTGCTTCACTTTCTAAATGCTGTCCTTTAAGTGTAAATCACTTTCCTTTGAAAGTGCCTTAAGCTACTTACAAGCATTGAACAGAAATTCACATGCGTTTCACTGAAAGAGAAGCAGTCTGTTCCAACACTTCAATTCACTGTGCGAAGTGAATGGAGTGTTGCTTCACTTTCCAAATGCTGTCCTGTCAGAGAAAATCACTTTCCTTTGAAAGTGCCTTAAGCTACTTACAAGCTTTCACAACAAACTCACATCCGTCTCTCTGAAAGAGAAGCAGTCTGTTCCAACACTTCAATTCACTGTGCGAAGTGAATGGAGTGTTGCTTCACTTTCTAAATGCTGTCCTTTCAGAGAAAATCACTTTCCTTTGAAAGTGCCTTAAGCTACTTACAAGCATTCAACAGAAATTCACATGCGTTTCTCTGAAAGAGAAGCAGTCTGTTCCAACACTTCAATTCACTGTGCGAAGTGAATGGAGTGTTGCTTCACTTTCTAAATGCTGTCCTGTCAAAGAAAATCACTTTCCTATGAAAGTGCCTTAAGCTACTTACAAGCTTTCACAAAAAACTCACATGCGTTTCTCTGAAAGAGAAGCAGTTTGTTCCAACATTTCAATTCACTGTGCGAAGTGAATGGAGTGTTGCTTCACTTTCTACATGCTGTGCTTTCAGAGAAAATCACTTTCCTTTGAAAGTGCCTTAAGCTACTTACAAGCTTTCACAAAAAACTCACATGCGTTTCTCTGAAAGAGAAGCAGTCTGTTCCAACACTTCAATTCACTGTGCGAAGTGAATGGAGTGTTGCTTCACTTTCTAAATGCTGTCCTGTCAAAGAAAATCACTTTCCTTTGAAAGTGCCTTAAGCTACTTACAAGCTTTCACAAAAAACTCACATGCGTTTCTCTGAAAGAGAAGCAGTTTGTTCCAACATTTCAATGCACTGTGCGAAGTGAATGGAGTGTTGCTTCACTTTCTACATGCTGTGCTTTCAGAGAAAATCACTTTCCTTTGAAAGTGCCTTAAGGTACTTACAAGCTTTCACAAAAAACTCACATGCGTTTCTCTGAAAGAGAAGCAGTCTGTTCCAACACTTCAATTCACTGTGCGAAGTGAATGGAGTGTTGCTTCACTTTCTAAATGCTCTCCTGTCAGAGAAAATCACTTTCCTTTGAAAGTGCCTTAAGCTACTTAAAAGCTTTCACAAAAAACTCACATGCGTTTCCCTGAAAGAGAAGCAGTCTGTTCCAACACTTCAAAGCACTGTGCGAAGTGAATGGAGTGTTGCTTCACTTTCTAAATGCTGTCCTTTCAGAGAAAATCACTTTCCTTTGAAAGTGCCTTAAGCTACTTAGAAGCATTCAACAGAAATTCACATGCGTTTCTCTGAAAGAGAAGCAGTCTGTTCCAACATTTCAATACACTGTGCGAAGTGAATGGAGTGTTGCTTCACTTTCTAAATGCTGTTCTTTCAGAGAAAATCGCTTTCCTTTGAAAGTGCCTTTAGCTACTTACAAGCTTTCACAAAAAACACACATCCGTTTCTCTGAAAGAGAAGCAGTCTGTTCCAACACTTCAATTCACTGTGTGAAGTGAATGGAGTGTTGCTTCACTTTCTAAATGCTGTCCTTTAAGTGTAAATCACTTTCCTTTGAAAGTGCCTTAAGCTACTTACAAGCATTCAACAGAAATTCACATGCGTTTCACTGAAAGAGAAGCAGTCTGTTCCAACACTTCAATTCACTGTGCGAAGTGAATGGAGTGTTGCTTCACTTTCCAAATGCTGTCCTGTCAGAGAAAATCACTTTCCTTTGAAAGTGCCTTAAGCTACTTACAAGCTTTCACAACAAACTCACATCCGTCTCTCTGAAAGAGAAGCAGTCTGTTCCAACACTTCAATTCACTGTGCGAAGTGAATGGAGTGTTGCTTCACTTTCTAAATGCTGTCCTTTCAGAGAAAATCACTTTCCTTTGAAAGTGCCTTAAGCTACTTACAAGCATTGAACAGAAATTCACATGCGTTTCTCTGAAAGAGAAGCAGTCTTTTCCAACACTTCAATTCACTGTGCGAAGTGAATGGAGTGTTGCTTCACTTTCTAAATGCTGTCCTTTCAGAGAAAATCACTTTCCTTTGAAAGTGCCTTAAGCTACTTAAAAGCTTTCACAAAAACTCACATCCGTTTCTCTGAAAGAGAAGCAGTCTGTTCCAACACTTCAATTCACTGTGCGAAGTGAATGGAGTGTTGCTTCACTTTCTAAATGCTGTCCTTTCAGAGAAAATCACTTTCCTTTGAAAGTGCCTTAAGCTACTTACAAGCTTTCACAAAAAACTCACATCCGTTTCTCTGAAAGAGAAGCAGTCTGTTCCAACACTTCAATTCACTGTGCGAAGTGAATGGAGTGTTGCTTCACTTTCTAAATGCTGTCCTTTCAGAGAAAATCACTTTCCTTTGAAAGTGCCTTAAGCTACTTAAAAGCTTTCACAAAAACTCACATCCGTTTCTCTGAAAGAGAAGCAGTCTGTTCCAACACTTCAATTCACTGTGCGAAGTGAATGGAGTGTTGCTTCACTTTCTACATGCTGTCCTTTCAGAGAAAATCACTTTCCTTTGAAAGTGCCTTAAGCTACTTACAAGCATTGAACAGAAATTCACAGGCGTTTCTCTGAAAGAGAAGCAGTCTGTTCCAACACTTCAATTCACTGTGCGAAGTGAATGGAGTGTTGCTTCACTTTCTACATGCTGTGCTTTCAGAGAAAATCACTTTCCTTTGAAAGTGTCTTAAGCTACTTAGAAGCTTTCACAAAAAACTCACATCCGTTTCTCTGAAAGAGAAGCAGTCTGTTCCAACACTTCAATTCACTGTGCGAAGTGAATGGAGCGTTCCTTCACTTTCTACATGCTGTCCTGTCAGAGAAAATCACTCTCCTTTGAAAGTGCCTTAAGCTACTTACAAGCTTTCACAAAAAACTCACATCTGTTTCTCTGAAAGAGAAGCAGTCTGTTCCAACACTTCAAATCACTGTGCGAAGTGAATGGAGTGTTGCTTCACTTTCTAAATGCTGTCCTTTCAGAGAAAATCACTTTCCTTTGAAAGTGCCTTAAGCTACTTACAAGCATTCAACAGAAATTCACATGCGTTTCTCTGAAAGAGAAGCAGTCTGTTCCAACACTTCAATTCACTGTGCGAAGTGAATGGAGTGTTGCTTCACTTTCTAAATGCTGTCCTGTCAAAGAAAATCACTTTCCTATGAAAGTGCCTTAAGCTACTTACAAGCTTTCACAAAAAACTCACATGCGTTTCTCTGAAAGAGAAGCAGTTTGTTCCAACATTTCAATTCACTGTGCGAAGTGAATGGAGTGTTGCTTCACTTTCTACATGCTGTGCTTTCAGAGAAAATCACTTTCCTTTGAAAGTGCCTTTAGCTACTTACAAGCTTTCACAAAAAACACACATGCGTTTCTCTGAAAGAGAAGCAGTCTGTTCCAACACTTCAATTCACTGTGCGAAGTGAATGGAGTGTTGCTTCACTTTCTAAATGCTGTCCTGTCAAAGAAAATCACTTTCCTTTGAAAGTGCCTTAAGCTACTTACAAGCTTTCACAAAAAACTCACATGCGTTTCTCTGAAAGAGAAGCAGTTTGTTCCAACATTTCAATGCACTGTGCGAAGTGAATGGAGTGTTGCTTCACTTTCTACATGCTGTGCTTTCAGAGAAAATCACTTTCCTTTGAAAGTGCCTTAAGGTACTTACAAGCTTTCACAAAAAACTCACATGCGTTTCTCTGAAAGAGAAGCAGTCTGTTCCAACACTTCAATTCACTGTGCGAAGTGAATGGAGTGTTGCTTCACTTTCTAAATGCTCTCCTGTCAGAGAAAATCACTTTCCTTTGAAAGTGCCTTAAGCTACTTAAAAGCTTTCACAAAAAACTCACATGCGTTTCCCTGAAAGAGAAGCAGTCTGTTCCAACACTTCAAAGCACTGTGCGAAGTGAATGGAGTGTTGCTTCACTTTCTAAATGCTGTCCTTTCAGAGAAAATCACTTTCCTTTGAAAGTGCCTTAAGCTACTTAGAAGCATTCAACAGAAATTCACATGCGTTTCTCTGAAAGAGAAGCAGTCTGTTCCAACATTTCAATACACTGTGCGAAGTGAATGGAGTGTTGCTTCACTTTCTAAATGCTGTTCTTTCAGAGAAAATCGCTTTCCTTTGAAAGTGCCTTTAGCTACTTACAAGCTTTCACAAAAAACACACATCCGTTTCTCTGAAAGAGAAGCAGTCTGTTCCAACACTTCAATTCACTGTGCGAAGTGAATGGAGTGTTGCTTCACTTTCTAAATGCTGTCCTTTAAGTGTAAATCACTTTCCTTTGAAAGTGCCTTAAGCTACTTACAAGCATTCAACAGAAATTCACATGCGTTTCTCTGAAAGAGAAGCAGTCTGTTCCAACACTTCAATTCACTGTGCGAAGTGAATGGAGTGTTGCTTCACTTTCTAAATGCTGTCCTTTCAGAGAAAATCACTTTCCTTTGAAAGTGCCTTAAGCTACTTACAAGCATTGAACAGAAATTCACATGCGTTTCACTGAAAGAGAAGCAGTCTGTTCCAACACTTCAATTCACTGTGCGAAGTGAATGGAGTGTTGCTTCACTTTCCAAATGCTGTCCTGTCAGAGAAAATCACTTTCCTTTGAAAGTGCCTTAAGCTACTTACAAGCTTTCACAACAAACTCACATCCGTCTCTCTGAAAGAGAAGCAGTCTGTTCCAACACTTCAATTCACTGTGCGAAGTGAATGGAGTGTTGCTTCACTTTCTAAATGCTGTCCTTTCAGAGAAAATCACTTTCCTTTGAAAGTGCCTTAAGCTACTTACAAGCATTGAACAGAAATTCACATGCGTTTCTCTGAAAGAGAAGCAGTCTTTTCCAACACTTCAATTCACTGTGCGAAGTGAATGGAGTGTTGCTTCACTTTCTAAATGCTGTCCTTTCAGAGAAAATCACTTTCCTTTGAAAGTGCCTTAAGCTACTTAAAAGCTTTCACAAAAACTCACATCCGTTTCTCTGAAAGAGAAGCAGTCTGTTCCAACACTTCAATTCACTGTGCGAAGTGAATGGAGTGTTGCTTCACTTTCTAAATGCTGTCCTTTCAGAGAAAATCACTTTCCTTTGAAAGTGCCTTAAGCTACTTACAAGCTTTCACAAAAAACTCACATCCGTTTCTCTGAAAGAGAAGCAGTCTGTTCCAACACTTCAATTCACTGTGCGAAGTGAATGGAGTGTTGCTTCACTTTCTAAATGCTGTCCTTTCAGAGAATATCACTTTCTTTTGAAAGTGCCTTAAGCTACTTTCAAGCATTCAACAGAAATTCACATGCGTTTCTCTGAAAGAGAAGCAGTCTGTTCCAACACTCAATTCACTGTGCGAAGTGAATGGAGTGTTGCTTCACTTTCTAAATGCTGTCCTTTCAGAGAAAATCACTTTCCTTTGAAAGCGCCTTAAGCTACTTACAAGCATTCAACAGAAATTCACATGCGTTTCTCTGTATGAGAAGCAGTCTGTTCCAACACTTCAATTCACTGTGCGAAGTGAATGGAGTGTTGCTTCACTTTCTAAATGCTGTCCTGTCAGAGAAAATCACTTTCCTTTGAAAGTGCCTTAAGCTACTTACAAGCTTTCACAAAAAACTCACATGCGTTTCTCTGAATGAGAAGCAGTTTGTTCCAACACTTCAATTCACTGTGCGAAGTGAATGGAGTGTTGCTTCACTTTCTACATGCTGTCCTTTCAGAGAAAATCACTTTCCTTTGAAAGTGCCTTAAGCTACTTACAAGCATTCAACAGAAATTCACATGCGTTTCTCTGAAAGAGTAGCAGTCTGTTCCAACACTTCAATTCACTGTGCGAAGTGAATGGAGTGTTGCTTCCCTTTTAAATGCTGTCCTGTCAAAGAAAATCACTTTCCTTTGAAAGTGCCTTAAGCTACTTACAAGCTTTCACAAAAAACTCACATGCGTTTGAAAGAGAAGCAGTTTGTTCCAACACTTCAATTCACTGTGCGAAGTGAATGGAGTGTTGCTTCCCTTTTAAATGCTGTCCTGTCAAAGAAAATCACTTTCCTTTGAAAGTGCCTTAAGCTACTTACAAGCTTTCACAAAAAACTCACATGCGTTTGAAAGAGAAGCAGTTTGTTCCAACACTTCAATTCACTGTGCGAAGTGAATGGAGTGTTGCTTCACTTTCTACATGCTGTCCTGTCAGAGAAAATCACTTTCCTTTGAAAGTGCCTTAAGCTACTTACAAGCTTTCACAAAAAACTCACATCCGTTTCTCTGAAAGAGAAGCAGTCTGTTCCAACACTTCAATTCACTGTGCGAAGTGAATGGAGTGTTGCTTCACTTTCTAAATGCTGTCCTTTCAGAGAAAATCACTTTCCTTTGAAAGTGCCTTAAGCTACTTAAAAGCTTTCACAAAAACTCACATCCGTTTCTCTGAAAGAGAAGCAGTCTGTTCCAACACTTCAATTCACTGTGCGAAGTGAATGGAGTGTTGCTTCACTTTCTACATGCTGTCCTTTCAGAGAAAATCACTTTCCTTTGAAAGTGCCTTAAGCTACTTACAAGCATTGAACAGAAATTCACAGGCGTTTCTCTGAAAGAGAAGCAGTCTGTTCCAACACTTCAATTCACTGTGCGAAGTGAATGGAGTGTTGCTTCACTTTCTACATGCTGTGCTTTCAGAGAAAATCACTTTCCTTTGAAAGTGCCTTAAGCTACTTAGAAGCTTTCACAAAAAACTCACATCCGTTTCTCTGAAAGAGAAGCAGTCTGTTCCAACACTTCAATTCACTGTGCGAAGTGAATGGAGCGTTGCTTCACTTTCTACATGCTGTCCTGTCAGAGAAAATCACTCTCCTTTGAAAGTGCCTTAAGCTACTTACAAGCTTTCACAAAAAACTCACATCTGTTTCTCTGAAAGAGAAGCAGTCTGTTCCAACACTTCAATTCACTGTGCGAAGTGAATGGAGTGTTGCTTCACTTTCTAAATGCTGTCCTTTCAGAGAAAATCACTTTCCTTTGAAAGTGCCTTAAGCTACTTACAAGCATTCAACAGAAATTCACATGCGTTTCTCTGAAAGAGAAGCAGTCTGTTCCAACACTTCAATTCACTGTGCGAAGTGAATGGAGTGTTGCTTCACTTTCTAAATGCTGTCCTGTCAAAGAAAATCACTTTCCTATGAAAGTGCCTTAAGCTACTTACAAGCTTTCACAAAAAACTCACATCCGTTTCTCTGAAAGAGAAGCAGTTTGTTCCAACATTTCAATTCACTGTGCGAAGTGAATGGAGTGTTGCTTCACTTTCTAAATGCTGTCCTGTCAGAGAAAATCACTTTCCTTTGAAAGTGCCTTAAGCTACTTACAAGCTTTCACAAAAAACTCACATGCGTTTCTCTGAAAGAGAAGCAGTCTGTTCCAACACTTCAATTCACTGTGCGAAGTGAATGGAGTGTTGCTTCACTTTCTAAATGCTGTCCTTTCAGAGAAAATCACTTTCCTTTGAAAGTGCCTTAAGCTACTTACAAGCATTCAACAGAAATTCACATGCGTTTCTCTGAAAGAGAAGCAGTCTGTTCCAACACTTCAATTCACTGTGCGAAGTGAATGGAGTGTTGCTTCACTTTCTAAATGCTGTCCTGTCAAAGAAAATCACTTTCCTTTGAAAGTGCCTTAAGCTACTTACAAGCTTTCACAAAAAACTCACATGCGTTTCTCTGAAAGAGAAGCAGTCTGTTCCAACACTTCAAAGCACTGTGCGAAGTGAATGGAGTGTTGCTTCACTTTCTAAATGCTGTGCTTTCAGAGAAAATCACTTTCCTTTGAAAGTGCCTTAAGCTACTTAGAAGCATTCAACAGAAATTCACATGCGTTACTCTGAAAGAGAAGCAGTCTGTTCCAACATTTCAATACACTGTGCGAAGTGAATGGAGTGTTGCTTCACTTTCTAAATGCTGTCCTTTCAGAGAAAATCACTTTACTTTGAAAGTGCCTTAAGCTACTTACAAGCTTTCACAAAAAACTCACATGCGTTTCTCTGAAAGAGAAGCAGTTTGTTCCAACATTTCAATTCACTGTGCGAAGTGAATGGAGTGTTGCTTCACTTTCTACATGCTGTGCTTTCAGAGAAAATCACTTTCCTTTGAAAGTGCCTTAAGCTACTTACAAGCTTTCACAAAAAACTCACATGCGTTTCTCTGAAAGAGAAGCAGTCTGTTCCAACACTTCAATTCACTGTGCGAAGTGAATGGAGTGTTGCTTCACTTTCTAAATGCTGTCCTGTCAAAGAAAATCACTTTCCTTTGAAAGTGCCTTAAGCTACTTACAAGCTTTCACAAAAAACTCACATGCGTTTCTCTGAAAGAGAAGCAGTTTGTTCCAACATTTCAATGCACTGTGCGAAGTGAATGGAGTGTTGCTTCACTTTCTACATGCTGTGCTTTCAGAGAAAATCACTTTCCTTTGAAAGTGCCTTAAGGTACTTACAAGCTTTCACAAAAAACTCACATGCGTTTCTCTGAAAGAGAAGCAGTCTGTTCCAACACTTCAATTCACTGTGCGAAGTGAATGGAGTGTTGCTTCACTTTCTAAATGCTCTCCTGTCAGAGAAAATCACTTTCCTTTGAAAGTGCCTTAAGCTACTTAAAAGCTTTCACAAAAAACTCACATGCGTTTCCCTGAAAGAGAAGCAGTCTGTTCCAACACTTCAAAGCACTGTGCGAAGTGAATGGAGTGTTGCTTCACTTTCTAAATGCTGTCCTTTCAGAGAAAATCACTTTCCTTTGAAAGTGCCTTAAGCTACTTAGAAGCATTCAACAGAAATTCACATGCGTTTCTCTGAAAGAGAAGCAGTCTGTTCCAACATTTCAATACACTGTGCGAAGTGAATGGAGTGTTGCTTCACTTTCTAAATGCTGTTCTTTCAGAGAAAATCGCTTTCCTTTGAAAGTGCCTTTAGCTACTTACAAGCTTTCACAAAAAACACACATCCGTTTCTCTGAAAGAGAAGCAGTCTGTTCCAACACTTCAATTCACTGTGTGAAGTGAATGGAGTGTTGCTTCACTTTCTAAATGCTGTCCTTTAAGTGTAAATCACTTTCCTTTGAAAGTGCCTTAAGCTACTTACAAGCATTGAACAGAAATTCACATGCGTTTCACTGAAAGAGAAGCAGTCTGTTCCAACACTTCAATTCACTGTGCGAAGTGAATGGAGTGTTGCTTCACTTTCCAAATGCTGTCCTGTCAGAGAAAATCACTTTCCTTTGAAAGTGCCTTAAGCTACTTACAAGCTTTCACAACAAACTCACATCCGTCTCTCTGAAAGAGAAGCAGTCTGTTCCAACACTTCAATTCACTGTGCGAAGTGAATGGAGTGTTGCTTCACTTTCTAAATGCTGTCCTTTCAGAGAAAATCACTTTCCTTTGAAAGTGCCTTAAGCTACTTACAAGCATTCAACAGAAATTCACATGCGTTTCTCTGAAAGAGAAGCAGTCTGTTCCAACACTTCAATTCACTGTGCGAAGTGAATGGAGTGTTGCTTCACTTTCTAAATGCTGTCCTGTCAAAGAAAATCACTTTCCTATGAAAGTGCCTTAAGCTACTTACAAGCTTTCACAAAAAACTCACATGCGTTTCTCTGAAAGAGAAGCAGTTTGTTCCAACATTTCAATTCACTGTGCGAAGTGAATGGAGTGTTGCTTCACTTTCTACATGCTGTGCTTTCAGAGAAAATCACTTTCCTTTGAAAGTGCCTTAAGCTACTTACAAGCTTTCACAAAAAACTCACATGCGTTTCTCTGAAAGAGAAGCAGTCTGTTCCAACACTTCAATTCACTGTGCGAAGTGAATGGAGTGTTGCTTCACTTTCTAAATGCTGTCCTGTCAAAGAAAATCACTTTCCTTTGAAAGTGCCTTAAGCTACTTACAAGCTTTCACAAAAAACTCACATGCGTTTCTCTGAAAGAGAAGCAGTTTGTTCCAACATTTCAATGCACTGTGCGAAGTGAATGGAGTGTTGCTTCACTTTCTACATGCTGTGCTTTCAGAGAAAATCACTTTCCTTTGAAAGTGCCTTAAGGTACTTACAAGCTTTCACAAAAAACTCACATGCGTTTCTCTGAAAGAGAAGCAGTCTGTTCCAACACTTCAATTCACTGTGCGAAGTGAATGGAGTGTTGCTTCACTTTCTAAATGCTCTCCTGTCAGAGAAAATCACTTTCCTTTGAAAGTGCCTTAAGCTACTTAAAAGCTTTCACAAAAAACTCACATGCGTTTCCCTGAAAGAGAAGCAGTCTGTTCCAACACTTCAAAGCACTGTGCGAAGTGAATGGAGTGTTGCTTCACTTTCTAAATGCTGTCCTTTCAGAGAAAATCACTTTCCTTTGAAAGTGCCTTAAGCTACTTAGAAGCATTCAACAGAAATTCACATGCGTTTCTCTGAAAGAGAAGCAGTCTGTTCCAACATTTCAATACACTGTGCGAAGTGAATGGAGTGTTGCTTCACTTTCTAAATGCTGTTCTTTCAGAGAAAATCGCTTTCCTTTGAAAGTGCCTTTAGCTACTTACAAGCTTTCACAAAAAACACACATCCGTTTCTCTGAAAGAGAAGCAGTCTGTTCCAACACTTCAATTCACTGTGTGAAGTGAATGGAGTGTTGCTTCACTTTCTAAATGCTGTCCTTTAAGTGTAAATCACTTTCCTTTGAAAGTGCCTTAAGCTACTTACAAGCATTCAACAGAAATTCACATGCGTTTCACTGAAAGAGAAGCAGTCTGTTCCAACACTTCAATTCACTGTGCGAAGTGAATGGAGTGTTGCTTCACTTTCCAAATGCTGTCCTGTCAGAGAAAATCACTTTCCTTTGAAAGTGCCTTAAGCTACTTACAAGCTTTCACAACAAACTCACATCCGTCTCTCTGAAAGAGAAGCAGTCTGTTCCAACACTTCAATTCACTGTGCGAAGTGAATGGAGTGTTGCTTCACTTTCTAAATGCTGTCCTTTCAGAGAAAATCACTTTCCTTTGAAAGTGCCTTAAGCTACTTACAAGCATTGAACAGAAATTCACATGCGTTTCTCTGAAAGAGAAGCAGTCTTTTCCAACACTTCAATTCACTGTGCGAAGTGAATGGAGTGTTGCTTCACTTTCTAAATGCTGTCCTTTCAGAGAAAATCACTTTCCTTTGAAAGTGCCTTAAGCTACTTAAAAGCTTTCACAAAAACTCACATCCGTTTCTCTGAAAGAGAAGCAGTCTGTTCCAACACTTCAATTCACTGTGCGAAGTGAATGGAGTGTTGCTTCACTTTCTAAATGCTGTCCTTTCAGAGAAAATCACTTTCCTTTGAAAGTGCCTTAAGCTACTTACAAGCTTTCACAAAAAACTCACATCCGTTTCTCTGAAAGAGAAGCAGTCTGTTCCAACACTTCAATTCACTGTGCGAAGTGAATGGAGTGTTGCTTCACTTTCTAAATGCTGTCCTTTCAGAGAAAATCACTTTCCTTTGAAAGTGCCTTAAGCTACTTAAAAGCTTTCACAAAAACTCACATCCGTTTCTCTGAAAGAGAAGCAGTCTGTTCCAACACTTCAATTCACTGTGCGAAGTGAATGGAGTGTTGCTTCACTTTCTACATGCTGTCCTTTCAGAGAAAATCACTTTCCTTTGAAAGTGCCTTAAGCTACTTACAAGCATTGAACAGAAATTCACAGGCGTTTCTCTGAAAGAGAAGCAGTCTGTTCCAACACTTCAATTCACTGTGCGAAGTGAATGGAGTGTTGCTTCACTTTCTACATGCTGTGCTTTCAGAGAAAATCACTTTCCTTTGAAAGTGTCTTAAGCTACTTAGAAGCTTTCACAAAAAACTCACATCCGTTTCTCTGAAAGAGAAGCAGTCTGTTCCAACACTTCAATTCACTGTGCGAAGTGAATGGAGCGTTCCTTCACTTTCTACATGCTGTCCTGTCAGAGAAAATCACTCTCCTTTGAAAGTGCCTTAAGCTACTTACAAGCTTTCACAAAAAACTCACATCTGTTTCTCTGAAAGAGAAGCAGTCTGTTCCAACACTTCAAATCACTGTGCGAAGTGAATGGAGTGTTGCTTCACTTTCTAAATGCTGTCCTTTCAGAGAAAATCACTTTCCTTTGAAAGTGCCTTAAGCTACTTACAAGCATTCAACAGAAATTCACATGCGTTTCTCTGAAAGAGAAGCAGTCTGTTCCAACACTTCAATTCACTGTGCGAAGTGAATGGAGTGTTGCTTCACTTTCTAAATGCTGTCCTGTCAAAGAAAATCACTTTCCTATGAAAGTGCCTTAAGCTACTTACAAGCTTTCACAAAAAACTCACATGCGTTTCTCTGAAAGAGAAGCAGTTTGTTCCAACATTTCAATTCACTGTGCGAAGTGAATGGAGTGTTGCTTCACTTTCTACATGCTGTGCTTTCAGAGAAAATCACTTTCCTTTGAAAGTGCCTTTAGCTACTTACAAGCTTTCACAAAAAACACACATGCGTTTCTCTGAAAGAGAAGCAGTCTGTTCCAACACTTCAATTCACTGTGCGAAGTGAATGGAGTGTTGCTTCACTTTCTAAATGCTGTCCTGTCAAAGAAAATCACTTTCCTTTGAAAGTGCCTTAAGCTACTTACAAGCTTTCACAAAAAACTCACATGCGTTTCTCTGAAAGAGAAGCAGTTTGTTCCAACATTTCAATGCACTGTGCGAAGTGAATGGAGTGTTGCTTCACTTTCTACATGCTGTGCTTTCAGAGAAAATCACTTTCCTTTGAAAGTGCCTTAAGGTACTTACAAGCTTTCACAAAAAACTCACATGCGTTTCTCTGAAAGAGAAGCAGTCTGTTCCAACACTTCAATTCACTGTGCGAAGTGAATGGAGTGTTGCTTCACTTTCTAAATGCTCTCCTGTCAGAGAAAATCACTTTCCTTTGAAAGTGCCTTAAGCTACTTAAAAGCTTTCACAAAAAACTCACATGCGTTTCCCTGAAAGAGAAGCAGTCTGTTCCAACACTTCAAAGCACTGTGCGAAGTGAATGGAGTGTTGCTTCACTTTCTAAATGCTGTCCTTTCAGAGAAAATCACTTTCCTTTGAAAGTGCCTTAAGCTACTTAGAAGCATTCAACAGAAATTCACATGCGTTTCTCTGAAAGAGAAGCAGTCTGTTCCAACATTTCAATACACTGTGCGAAGTGAATGGAGTGTTGCTTCACTTTCTAAATGCTGTTCTTTCAGAGAAAATCGCTTTCCTTTGAAAGTGCCTTTAGCTACTTACAAGCTTTCACAAAAAACACACATCCGTTTCTCTGAAAGAGAAGCAGTCTGTTCCAACACTTCAATTCACTGTGCGAAGTGAATGGAGTGTTGCTTCACTTTCTAAATGCTGTCCTTTAAGTGTAAATCACTTTCCTTTGAAAGTGCCTTAAGCTACTTACAAGCATTCAACAGAAATTCACATGCGTTTCTCTGAAAGAGAAGCAGTCTGTTCCAACACTTCAATTCACTGTGCGAAGTGAATGGAGTGTTGCTTCACTTTCTAAATGCTGTCCTTTCAGAGAAAATCACTTTCCTTTGAAAGTGCCTTAAGCTACTTACAAGCATTGAACAGAAATTCACATGCGTTTCACTGAAAGAGAAGCAGTCTGTTCCAACACTTCAATTCACTGTGCGAAGTGAATGGAGTGTTGCTTCACTTTCCAAATGCTGTCCTGTCAGAGAAAATCACTTTCCTTTGAAAGTGCCTTAAGCTACTTACAAGCTTTCACAACAAACTCACATCCGTCTCTCTGAAAGAGAAGCAGTCTGTTCCAACACTTCAATTCACTGTGCGAAGTGAATGGAGTGTTGCTTCACTTTCTAAATGCTGTCCTTTCAGAGAAAATCACTTTCCTTTGAAAGTGCCTTAAGCTACTTACAAGCATTGAACAGAAATTCACATGCGTTTCTCTGAAAGAGAAGCAGTCTTTTCCAACACTTCAATTCACTGTGCGAAGTGAATGGAGTGTTGCTTCACTTTCTAAATGCTGTCCTTTCAGAGAAAATCACTTTCCTTTGAAAGTGCCTTAAGCTACTTAAAAGCTTTCACAAAAACTCACATCCGTTTCTCTGAAAGAGAAGCAGTCTGTTCCAACACTTCAATTCACTGTGCGAAGTGAATGGAGTGTTGCTTCACTTTCTAAATGCTGTCCTTTCAGAGAAAATCACTTTCCTTTGAAAGTGCCTTAAGCTACTTACAAGCTTTCACAAAAAACTCACATCCGTTTCTCTGAAAGAGAAGCAGTCTGTTCCAACACTTCAATTCACTGTGCGAAGTGAATGGAGTGTTGCTTCACTTTCTAAATGCTGTCCTTTCAGAGAATATCACTTTCTTTTGAAAGTGCCTTAAGCTACTTTCAAGCATTCAACAGAAATTCACATGCGTTTCTCTGAAAGAGAAGCAGTCTGTTCCAACACTCAATTCACTGTGCGAAGTGAATGGAGTGTTGCTTCACTTTCTAAATGCTGTCCTTTCAGAGAAAATCACTTTCCTTTGAAAGCGCCTTAAGCTACTTACAAGCATTCAACAGAAATTCACATGCGTTTCTCTGTATGAGAAGCAGTCTGTTCCAACACTTCAATTCACTGTGCGAAGTGAATGGAGTGTTGCTTCACTTTCTAAATGCTGTCCTGTCAGAGAAAATCACTTTCCTTTGAAAGTGCCTTAAGCTACTTACAAGCTTTCACAAAAAACTCACATGCGTTTCTCTGAATGAGAAGCAGTTTGTTCCAACACTTCAATTCACTGTGCGAAGTGAATGGAGTGTTGCTTCACTTTCTACATGCTGTCCTTTCAGAGAAAATCACTTTCCTTTGAAAGTGCCTTAAGCTACTTACAAGCATTCAACAGAAATTCACATGCGTTTCTCTGAAAGAGTAGCAGTCTGTTCCAACACTTCAATTCACTGTGCGAAGTGAATGGAGTGTTGCTTCCCTTTTAAATGCTGTCCTGTCAAAGAAAATCACTTTCCTTTGAAAGTGCCTTAAGCTACTTACAAGCTTTCACAAAAAACTCACATGCGTTTGAAAGAGAAGCAGTTTGTTCCAACACTTCAATTCACTGTGCGAAGTGAATGGAGTGTTGCTTCCCTTTTAAATGCTGTCCTGTCAAAGAAAATCACTTTCCTTTGAAAGTGCCTTAAGCTACTTACAAGCTTTCACAAAAAACTCACATGCGTTTGAAAGAGAAGCAGTTTGTTCCAACACTTCAATTCACTGTGCGAAGTGAATGGAGTGTTGCTTCACTTTCTACATGCTGTCCTGTCAGAGAAAATCACTTTCCTTTGAAAGTGCCTTAAGCTACTTACAAGCTTTCACAAAAAACTCACATCCGTTTCTCTGAAAGAGAAGCAGTCTGTTCCAACACTTCAATTCACTGTGCGAAGTGAATGGAGTGTTGCTTCACTTTCTAAATGCTGTCCTTTCAGAGAAAATCACTTTCCTTTGAAAGTGCCTTAAGCTACTTAAAAGCTTTCACAAAAACTCACATCCGTTTCTCTGAAAGAGAAGCAGTCTGTTCCAACACTTCAATTCACTGTGCGAAGTGAATGGAGTGTTGCTTCACTTTCTACATGCTGTCCTTTCAGAGAAAATCACTTTCCTTTGAAAGTGCCTTAAGCTACTTACAAGCATTGAACAGAAATTCACAGGCGTTTCTCTGAAAGAGAAGCAGTCTGTTCCAACACTTCAATTCACTGTGCGAAGTGAATGGAGTGTTGCTTCACTTTCTACATGCTGTGCTTTCAGAGAAAATCACTTTCCTTTGAAAGTGCCTTAAGCTACTTAGAAGCTTTCACAAAAAACTCACATCCGTTTCTCTGAAAGAGAAGCAGTCTGTTCCAACACTTCAATTCACTGTGCGAAGTGAATGGAGCGTTGCTTCACTTTCTACATGCTGTCCTGTCAGAGAAAATCACTCTCCTTTGAAAGTGCCTTAAGCTACTTACAAGCTTTCACAAAAAACTCACATCTGTTTCTCTGAAAGAGAAGCAGTCTGTTCCAACACTTCAATTCACTGTGCGAAGTGAATGGAGTGTTGCTTCACTTTCTAAATGCTGTCCTTTCAGAGAAAATCACTTTCCTTTGAAAGTGCCTTAAGCTACTTACAAGCATTCAACAGAAATTCACATGCGTTTCTCTGAAAGAGAAGCAGTCTGTTCCAACACTTCAATTCACTGTGCGAAGTGAATGGAGTGTTGCTTCACTTTCTAAATGCTGTCCTGTCAAAGAAAATCACTTTCCTATGAAAGTGCCTTAAGCTACTTACAAGCTTTCACAAAAAACTCACATCCGTTTCTCTGAAAGAGAAGCAGTTTGTTCCAACATTTCAATTCACTGTGCGAAGTGAATGGAGTGTTGCTTCACTTTCTAAATGCTGTCCTGTCAGAGAAAATCACTTTCCTTTGAAAGTGCCTTAAGCTACTTACAAGCTTTCACAAAAAACTCACATGCGTTTCTCTGAAAGAGAAGCAGTCTGTTCCAACACTTCAATTCACTGTGCGAAGTGAATGGAGTGTTGCTTCACTTTCTAAATGCTGTCCTTTCAGAGAAAATCACTTTCCTTTGAAAGTGCCTTAAGCTACTTACAAGCATTCAACAGAAATTCACATGCGTTTCTCTGAAAGAGAAGCAGTCTGTTCCAACACTTCAATTCACTGTGCGAAGTGAATGGAGTGTTGCTTCACTTTCTAAATGCTGTCCTGTCAAAGAAAATCACTTTCCTTTGAAAGTGCCTTAAGCTACTTACAAGCTTTCACAAAAAACTCACATGCGTTTCTCTGAAAGAGAAGCAGTCTGTTCCAACACTTCAAAGCACTGTGCGAAGTGAATGGAGTGTTGCTTCACTTTCTAAATGCTGTGCTTTCAGAGAAAATCACTTTCCTTTGAAAGTGCCTTAAGCTACTTAGAAGCATTCAACAGAAATTCACATGCGTTACTCTGAAAGAGAAGCAGTCTGTTCCAACATTTCAATACACTGTGCGAAGTGAATGGAGTGTTGCTTCACTTTCTAAATGCTGTCCTTTCAGAGAAAATCACTTTACTTTGAAAGTGCCTTAAGCTACTTACAAGCTTTCACAAAAAACTCACATCCGTTTCCCTGAAAGAGAAGCAGTCTGTTCCAACACTTCAATTCACTGTGCGAAGTGAATGGAGTGTTGCTTCACTTTCTAAATGCTGTTCTTTCAGAGAAAATCACTTTCCTTGAAAGTGCCTTAAGCTACTTACAAGCTTTCACAAAAAACACACATCCGTTTCTCTGAAAGAGAAGCAGTCTGTTCCAACACTTCAATTCACTGTGCGAAGTGAATGGAGTGTTGCTTCACTTTCTAAATGCTGTTCTTTCAGAGAAAATCGCTTTCCTTTGAAAGTGCCTTTAGCTACTTCCAAGCTTTCACAAAAAACACACATCCGTTTCTCTGAAAGAGAAGCAGTCTGTTCCAACACTTCAATTCACTGTGCGAAGTGAATGGAGTGTTGCTTCACTTTCTAAATGCTGTCCTTTCAGAGTAAATCACTTTCCTTTGAAAGTGCCTTAAGCTACTTACAAGCATTCAACAGAAATTCACATGCGTTTCTCTGAAAGAGAAGCAGTCTGTTCCAACACTTCAATTCACTGTGCGAAGTGAATGGAGTGTTGCTTCACTTTCTAAATGCTGTCCTTTCAGAGAAAATCACTTTCCTTTGAAAGTGCCTTAAGCTACTTACAAGCATTGAACAGAAATTCACATGCGTTTCACTGAAAGAGAAGCAGTCTGTTCCAACACTTCAATTCACTGTGCGAAGTGAATGGAGTGTTGCTTCACTTTCCAAATGCTGTCCTGTCAGAGAAAATCACTTTCCTTTGAAAGTGCCTTAAGCTACTTACAAGCTTTCACAACAAACTCACATCCGTCTCTCTGAAAGAGAAGCAGTCTGTTCCAACACTTCAATTCACTGTGCGAAGTGAATGGAGTGTTGCTTCACTTTCTAAATGCTGTCCTTTCAGAGAAAATCACTTTCCTTTGAAAGTGCCTTAAGCTACTTACAAGCATTCAACAGAAATTCACATGCGTTTCTCTGAAAGAGAAGCAGTCTGTTCCAACACTTCAATTCACTGTGCGAAGTGAATGGAGTGTTGCTTCACTTTCTAAATGCTGTCCTGTCAAAGAAAATCACTTTCCTATGAAAGTGCCTTAAGCTACTTACAAGCTTTCACAAAAAACTCACATGCGTTTCTCTGAAAGAGAAGCAGTTTGTTCCAACATTTCAATTCACTGTGCGAAGTGAATGGAGTGTTGCTTCACTTTCTACATGCTGTGCTTTCAGAGAAAATCACTTTCCTTTGAAAGTGCCTTAAGCTACTTACAAGCTTTCACAAAAAACTCACATGCGTTTCTCTGAAAGAGAAGCAGTCTGTTCCAACACTTCAATTCACTGTGCGAAGTGAATGGAGTGTTGCTTCACTTTCTAAATGCTGTCCTGTCAAAGAAAATCACTTTCCTTTGAAAGTGCCTTAAGCTACTTACAAGCTTTCACAAAAAACTCACATGCGTTTCTCTGAAAGAGAAGCAGTTTGTTCCAACATTTCAATGCACTGTGCGAAGTGAATGGAGTGTTGCTTCACTTTCTACATGCTGTGCTTTCAGAGAAAATCACTTTCCTTTGAAAGTGCCTTAAGGTACTTACAAGCTTTCACAAAAAACTCACATGCGTTTCTCTGAAAGAGAAGCAGTCTGTTCCAACACTTCAATTCACTGTGCGAAGTGAATGGAGTGTTGCTTCACTTTCTAAATGCTCTCCTGTCAGAGAAAATCACTTTCCTTTGAAAGTGCCTTAAGCTACTTAAAAGCTTTCACAAAAAACTCACATGCGTTTCCCTGAAAGAGAAGCAGTCTGTTCCAACACTTCAAAGCACTGTGCGAAGTGAATGGAGTGTTGCTTCACTTTCTAAATGCTGTCCTTTCAGAGAAAATCACTTTCCTTTGAAAGTGCCTTAAGCTACTTAGAAGCATTCAACAGAAATTCACATGCGTTTCTCTGAAAGAGAAGCAGTCTGTTCCAACATTTCAATACACTGTGCGAAGTGAATGGAGTGTTGCTTCACTTTCTAAATGCTGTTCTTTCAGAGAAAATCGCTTTCCTTTGAAAGTGCCTTTAGCTACTTACAAGCTTTCACAAAAAACACACATCCGTTTCTCTGAAAGAGAAGCAGTCTGTTCCAACACTTCAATTCACTGTGCGAAGTGAATGGAGTGTTGCTTCACTTTCTAAATGCTGTCCTTTAAGTGTAAATCACTTTCCTTTGAAAGTGCCTTAAGCTACTTAAAAGCTTTCACAAAAACTCACATCCGTTTCTCTGAAAGAGAAGCAGTCTGTTCCAACACTTCAATTCACTGTGCGAAGTGAATGGAGTGTTGCTTCACTTTCTAAATGCTGTCCTTTCAGAGAAAATCACTTTCCTTTGAAAGTGCCTTAAGCTACTTACAAGCTTTCACAAAAAACTCACATCCGTTTCTCTGAAAGAGAAGCAGTCTGTTCCAACACTTCAATTCACTGTGCGAAGTGAATGGAGTGTTGCTTCACTTTCTAAATGCTGTCCTTTCAGAGAATATCACTTTCTTTTGAAAGTGCCTTAAGCTACTTTCAAGCATTCAACAGAAATTCACATGCGTTTCTCTGAAAGAGAAGCAGTCTGTTCCAACACTCAATTCACTGTGCGAAGTGAATGGAGTGTTGCTTCACTTTCTAAATGCTGTCCTTTCAGAGAAAATCACTTTCCTTTGAAAGCGCCTTAAGCTACTTACAAGCATTCAACAGAAATTCACATGCGTTTCTCTGTATGAGAAGCAGTCTGTTCCAACACTTCAATTCACTGTGCGAAGTGAATGGAGTGTTGCTTCACTTTCTAAATGCTGTCCTGTCAGAGAAAATCACTTTCCTTTGAAAGTGCCTTAAGCTACTTACAAGCTTTCACAAAAAACTCACATGCGTTTCTCTGAATGAGAAGCAGTTTGTTCCAACACTTCAATTCACTGTGCGAAGTGAATGGAGTGTTGCTTCACTTTCTACATGCTGTCCTTTCAGAGAAAATCACTTTCCTTTGAAAGTGCCTTAAGCTACTTACAAGCATTCAACAGAAATTCACATGCGTTTCTCTGAAAGAGTAGCAGTCTGTTCCAACACTTCAATTCACTGTGCGAAGTGAATGGAGTGTTGCTTCCCTTTTAAATGCTGTCCTGTCAAAGAAAATCACTTTCCTTTGAAAGTGCCTTAAGCTACTTACAAGCTTTCACAAAAAACTCACATGCGTTTGAAAGAGAAGCAGTTTGTTCCAACACTTCAATTCACTGTGCGAAGTGAATGGAGTGTTGCTTCCCTTTTAAATGCTGTCCTGTCAAAGAAAATCACTTTCCTTTGAAAGTGCCTTAAGCTACTTACAAGCTTTCACAAAAAACTCACATGCGTTTGAAAGAGAAGCAGTTTGTTCCAACACTTCAATTCACTGTGCGAAGTGAATGGAGTGTTGCTTCACTTTCTACATGCTGTCCTGTCAGAGAAAATCACTTTCCTTTGAAAGTGCCTTAAGCTACTTACAAGCTTTCACAAAAAACTCACATCCGTTTCTCTGAAAGAGAAGCAGTCTGTTCCAACACTTCAATTCACTGTGCGAAGTGAATGGAGTGTTGCTTCACTTTCTAAATGCTGTCCTTTCAGAGAAAATCACTTTCCTTTGAAAGTGCCTTAAGCTACTTAAAAGCTTTCACAAAAACTCACATCCGTTTCTCTGAAAGAGAAGCAGTCTGTTCCAACACTTCAATTCACTGTGCGAAGTGAATGGAGTGTTGCTTCACTTTCTACATGCTGTCCTTTCAGAGAAAATCACTTTCCTTTGAAAGTGCCTTAAGCTACTTACAAGCATTGAACAGAAATTCACAGGCGTTTCTCTGAAAGAGAAGCAGTCTGTTCCAACACTTCAATTCACTGTGCGAAGTGAATGGAGTGTTGCTTCACTTTCTACATGCTGTGCTTTCAGAGAAAATCACTTTCCTTTGAAAGTGCCTTAAGCTACTTAGAAGCTTTCACAAAAAACTCACATCCGTTTCTCTGAAAGAGAAGCAGTCTGTTCCAACACTTCAATTCACTGTGCGAAGTGAATGGAGCGTTGCTTCACTTTCTACATGCTGTCCTGTCAGAGAAAATCACTCTCCTTTGAAAGTGCCTTAAGCTACTTACAAGCTTTCACAAAAAACTCACATCTGTTTCTCTGAAAGAGAAGCAGTCTGTTCCAACACTTCAATTCACTGTGCGAAGTGAATGGAGTGTTGCTTCACTTTCTAAATGCTCTCCTGTCAGAGAAAATCACTTTCCTTTGAAAGTGCCTTAAGCTACTTAAAAGCTTTCACAAAAAACTCACATGCGTTTCCCTGAAAGAGAAGCAGTCTGTTCCAATACTTCAAAGCACTGTGCGAAGTGAATGGAGTGTTGCTTCACTTTCTAAATGCTGTCCTTTCAGAGAAAATCACTTTCCTTTGAAAGTGCCTTAAGCTACTTAGAAGCATTCAACAGAAATTCACATGCGTTTCTCTGAAAGAGAAGCAGTCTGTTCCAACATTTCAATACACTGTGCGAAGTGAATGGAGTGTTGCTTCACTTTCTAAATGCTGTTCTTTCAGAGAAAATCGCTTTCCTTTGAAAGTGCCTTTAGCTACTTACAAGCTTTCACAAAAAACACACATCCGTTTCTCTGAAAGAGAAGCAGTCTGTTCCAACACTTCAATTCACTGTGCGAAGTGAATGGAGTGTTGCTTCACTTTCTAAATGCTGTCCTTTAAGTGTAAATCACTTTCCTTTGAAAGTGCCTTAAGCTACTTACAAGCATTCAACAGAAATTCACATGCGTTTCTCTGAAAGAGAAGCAGTCTGTTCCAACACTTCAATTCACTGTGCGAAGTGAATGGAGTGTTGCTTCACTTTCTAAATGCTGTCCTTTCAGAGAAAATCACTTTCCTTTGAAAGTGCCTTAAGCTACTTACAAGCATTGAACAGAAATTCACATGCGTTTCACTGAAAGAGAAGCAGTCTGTTCCAACACTTCAATTCACTGTGCGAAGTGAATGGAGTGTTGCTTCACTTTCCAAATGCTGTCCTGTCAGAGAAAATCACTTTCCTTTGAAAGTGCCTTAAGCTACTTACAAGCTTTCACAACAAACTCACATCCGTCTCTCTGAAAGAGAAGCAGTCTGTTCCAACACTTCAATTCACTGTGCGAAGTGAATGGAGTGTTGCTTCACTTTCTAAATGCTGTCCTTTCAGAGAAAATCACTTTCCTTTGAAAGTGCCTTAAGCTACTTACAAGCATTGAACAGAAATTCACATGCGTTTCTCTGAAAGAGAAGCAGTCTTTTCCAACACTTCAATTCACTGTGCGAAGTGAATGGAGTGTTGCTTCACTTTCTAAATGCTGTCCTTTCAGAGAAAATCACTTTCCTTTGAAAGTGCCTTAAGCTACTTAAAAGCTTTCACAAAAACTCACATCCGTTTCTCTGAAAGAGAAGCAGTCTGTTCCAACACTTCAATTCACTGTGCGAAGTGAATGGAGTGTTGCTTCACTTTCTAAATGCTGTCCTTTCAGAGAAAATCACTTTCCTTTGAAAGTGCCTTAAGCTACTTACAAGCTTTCACAAAAAACTCACATCCGTTTCTCTGAAAGAGAAGCAGTCTGTTCCAACACTTCAATTCACTGTGCGAAGTGAATGGAGTGTTGCTTCACTTTCTAAATGCTGTCCTTTCAGAGAAAATCACTTTCCTTTGAAAGTGCCTTAAGCTACTTAAAAGCTTTCACAAAAACTCACATCCGTTTCTCTGAAAGAGAAGCAGTCTGTTCCAACACTTCAATTCACTGTGCGAAGTGAATGGAGTGTTGCTTCACTTTCTAAATGCTGTCCTTTCAGAGAAAATCACTTTCCTTTGAAAGTGCCTTAAGCTACTTACAAGCTTTCACAAAAAACTCACATCCGTTTCTCTGAAAGAGAAGCAGTCTGTTCCAACACTTCAATTCACTGTGCGAAGTGAATGGAGTGTTGCTTCACTTTCTAAATGCTGTCCTTTCAGAGAATATCACTTTCTTTTGAAAGTGCCTTAAGCTACTTTCAAGCATTCAACAGAAATTCACATGCGTTTCTCTGAAAGAGAAGCAGTCTGTTCCAACACTCAATTCACTGTGCGAAGTGAATGGAGTGTTGCTTCACTTTCTAAATGCTGTCCTTTCAGAGAAAATCACTTTCCTTTGAAAGCGCCTTAAGCTACTTACAAGCATTCAACAGAAATTCACATGCGTTTCTCTGTATGAGAAGCAGTCTGTTCCAACACTTCAATTCACTGTGCGAAGTGAATGGAGTGTTGCTTCACTTTCTAAATGCTGTCCTGTCAGAGAAAATCACTTTCCTTTGAAAGTGCCTTAAGCTACTTACAAGCTTTCACAAAAAACTCACATGCGTTTCTCTGAATGAGAAGCAGTTTGTTCCAACACTTCAATTCACTGTGCGAAGTGAATGGAGTGTTGCTTCACTTTCTACATGCTGTCCTTTCAGAGAAAATCACTTTCCTTTGAAAGTGCCTTAAGCTACTTACAAGCATTCAACAGAAATTCACATGCGTTTCTCTGAAAGAGTAGCAGTCTGTTCCAACACTTCAATTCACTGTGCGAAGTGAATGGAGTGTTGCTTCCCTTTTAAATGCTGTCCTGTCAAAGAAAATCACTTTCCTTTGAAAGTGCCTTAAGCTACTTACAAGCTTTCACAAAAAACTCACATGCGTTTGAAAGAGAAGCAGTTTGTTCCAACACTTCAATTCACTGTGCGAAGTGAATGGAGTGTTGCTTCCCTTTTAAATGCTGTCCTGTCAAAGAAAATCACTTTCCTTTGAAAGTGCCTTAAGCTACTTACAAGCTTTCACAAAAAACTCACATGCGTTTGAAAGAGAAGCAGTTTGTTCCAACACTTCAATTCACTGTGCGAAGTGAATGGAGTGTTGCTTCACTTTCTACATGCTGTCCTGTCAGAGAAAATCACTTTCCTTTGAAAGTGCCTTAAGCTACTTACAAGCTTTCACAAAAAACTCACATCCGTTTCTCTGAAAGAGAAGCAGTCTGTTCCAACACTTCAATTCACTGTGCGAAGTGAATGGAGTGTTGCTTCACTTTCTAAATGCTGTCCTTTCAGAGAAAATCACTTTCCTTTGAAAGTGCCTTAAGCTACTTAAAAGCTTTCACAAAAACTCACATCCGTTTCTCTGAAAGAGAAGCAGTCTGTTCCAACACTTCAATTCACTGTGCGAAGTGAATGGAGTGTTGCTTCACTTTCTACATGCTGTCCTTTCAGAGAAAATCACTTTCCTTTGAAAGTGCCTTAAGCTACTTACAAGCATTGAACAGAAATTCACAGGCGTTTCTCTGAAAGAGAAGCAGTCTGTTCCAACACTTCAATTCACTGTGCGAAGTGAATGGAGTGTTGCTTCACTTTCTACATGCTGTGCTTTCAGAGAAAATCACTTTCCTTTGAAAGTGCCTTAAGCTACTTAGAAGCTTTCACAAAAAACTCACATCCGTTTCTCTGAAAGAGAAGCAGTCTGTTCCAACACTTCAATTCACTGTGCGAAGTGAATGGAGCGTTGCTTCACTTTCTACATGCTGTCCTGTCAGAGAAAATCACTCTCCTTTGAAAGTGCCTTAAGCTACTTACAAGCTTTCACAAAAAACTCACATCTGTTTCTCTGAAAGAGAAGCAGTCTGTTCCAACACTTCAATTCACTGTGCGAAGTGAATGGAGTGTTGCTTCACTTTCTAAATGCTGTCCTTTCAGAGAAAATCACTTTCCTTTGAAAGTGCCTTAAGCTACTTACAAGCATTCAACAGAAATTCACATGCGTTTCTCTGAAAGAGAAGCAGTCTGTTCCAACACTTCAATTCACTGTGCGAAGTGAATGGAGTGTTGCTTCACTTTCTAAATGCTGTCCTGTCAAAGAAAATCACTTTCCTATGAAAGTGCCTTAAGCTACTTACAAGCTTTCACAAAAAACTCACATCCGTTTCTCTGAAAGAGAAGCAGTTTGTTCCAACATTTCAATTCACTGTGCGAAGTGAATGGAGTGTTGCTTCACTTTCTAAATGCTGTCCTGTCAGAGAAAATCACTTTCCTTTGAAAGTGCCTTAAGCTACTTACAAGCTTTCACAAAAAACTCACATGCGTTTCTCTGAAAGAGAAGCAGTCTGTTCCAACACTTCAATTCACTGTGCGAAGTGAATGGAGTGTTGCTTCACTTTCTAAATGCTGTCCTTTCAGAGAAAATCACTTTCCTTTGAAAGTGCCTTAAGCTACTTACAAGCATTCAACAGAAATTCACATGCGTTTCTCTGAAAGAGAAGCAGTCTGTTCCAACACTTCAATTCACTGTGCGAAGTGAATGGAGTGTTGCTTCACTTTCTAAATGCTGTCCTGTCAAAGAAAATCACTTTCCTTTGAAAGTGCCTTAAGCTACTTACAAGCTTTCACAAAAAACTCACATGCGTTTCTCTGAAAGAGAAGCAGTCTGTTCCAACACTTCAAAGCACTGTGCGAAGTGAATGGAGTGTTGCTTCACTTTCTAAATGCTGTGCTTTCAGAGAAAATCACTTTCCTTTGAAAGTGCCTTAAGCTACTTAGAAGCATTCAACAGAAATTCACATGCGTTACTCTGAAAGAGAAGCAGTCTGTTCCAACATTTCAATACACTGTGCGAAGTGAATGGAGTGTTGCTTCACTTTCTAAATGCTGTCCTTTCAGAGAAAATCACTTTACTTTGAAAGTGCCTTAAGCTACTTACAAGCTTTCACAAAAAACTCACATCCGTTTCCCTGAAAGAGAAGCAGTCTGTTCCAACACTTCAATTCACTGTGCGAAGTGAATGGAGTGTTGCTTCACTTTCTAAATGCTGTTCTTTCAGAGAAAATCACTTTCCTTGAAAGTGCCTTAAGCTACTTACAAGCTTTCACAAAAAACACACATCCGTTTCTCTGAAAGAGAAGCAGTCTGTTCCAACACTTCAATTCACTGTGCGAAGTGAATGGAGTGTTGCTTCACTTTCTAAATGCTGTTCTTTCAGAGAAAATCGCTTTCCTTTGAAAGTGCCTTTAGCTACTTACAAGCTTTCACAAAAAACACACATCCGTTTCTCTGAAAGAGAAGCAGTCTGTTCCAACACTTCAATTCACTGTGCGAAGTGAATGGAGTGTTGCTTCACTTTCTAAATGCTGTCCTTTCAGAGTAAATCACTTTCCTTTGAAAGTGCCTTAAGCTACTTACAAGCATTCAACAGAAATTCACATGCGTTTCTCTGAAAGAGAAGCAGTCTGTTCCAACACTTCAATTCACTGTGCGAAGTGAATGGAGTGTTGCTTCACTTTCTAAATGCTGTCCTTTCAGAGAAAATCACTTTCCTTTGAAAGTGCCTTAAGCTACTTACAAGCATTGAACAGAAATTCACATGCGTTTCACTGAAAGAGAAGCAGTCTGTTCCAACACTTCAATTCACTGTGCGAAGTGAATGGAGTGTTGCTTCACTTTCCAAATGCTGTCCTGTCAGAGAAAATCACTTTCCTTTGAAAGTGCCTTAAGCTACTTACAAGCTTTCACAACAAACTCACATCCGTCTCTCTGAAAGAGAAGCAGTCTGTTCCAACACTTCAATTCACTGTGCGAAGTGAATGGAGTGTTGCTTCACTTTCTAAATGCTGTCCTTTCAGAGAAAATCACTTTCCTTTGAAAGTGCCTTAAGCTACTTACAAGCATTCAACAGAAATTCACATGCGTTTCTCTGAAAGAGAAGCAGTCTGTTCCAACACTTCAATTCACTGTGCGAAGTGAATGGAGTGTTGCTTCACTTTCTAAATGCTGTCCTGTCAAAGAAAATCACTTTCCTATGAAAGTGCCTTAAGCTACTTACAAGCTTTCACAAAAAACTCACATGCGTTTCTCTGAAAGAGAAGCAGTTTGTTCCAACATTTCAATTCACTGTGCGAAGTGAATGGAGTGTTGCTTCACTTTCTACATGCTGTGCTTTCAGAGAAAATCACTTTCCTTTGAAAGTGCCTTAAGCTACTTACAAGCTTTCACAAAAAACTCACATGCGTTTCTCTGAAAGAGAAGCAGTCTGTTCCAACACTTCAATTCACTGTGCGAAGTGAATGGAGTGTTGCTTCACTTTCTAAATGCTGTCCTGTCAAAGAAAATCACTTTCCTTTGAAAGTGCCTTAAGCTACTTACAAGCTTTCACAAAAAACTCACATGCGTTTCTCTGAAAGAGAAGCAGTTTGTTCCAACATTTCAATGCACTGTGCGAAGTGAATGGAGTGTTGCTTCACTTTCTACATGCTGTGCTTTCAGAGAAAATCACTTTCCTTTGAAAGTGCCTTAAGGTACTTACAAGCTTTCACAAAAAACTCACATGCGTTTCTCTGAAAGAGAAGCAGTCTGTTCCAACACTTCAATTCACTGTGCGAAGTGAATGGAGTGTTGCTTCACTTTCTAAATGCTCTCCTGTCAGAGAAAATCACTTTCCTTTGAAAGTGCCTTAAGCTACTTAAAAGCTTTCACAAAAAACTCACATGCGTTTCCCTGAAAGAGAAGCAGTCTGTTCCAACACTTCAAAGCACTGTGCGAAGTGAATGGAGTGTTGCTTCACTTTCTAAATGCTGTCCTTTCAGAGAAAATCACTTTCCTTTGAAAGTGCCTTAAGCTACTTAGAAGCATTCAACAGAAATTCACATGCGTTTCTCTGAAAGAGAAGCAGTCTGTTCCAACATTTCAATACACTGTGCGAAGTGAATGGAGTGTTGCTTCACTTTCTAAATGCTGTTCTTTCAGAGAAAATCGCTTTCCTTTGAAAGTGCCTTTAGCTACTTACAAGCTTTCACAAAAAACACACATTCGTTTCTCTGAAAGAGAAGCAGTCTGTTCCAACACTTCAATTCACTGTGCGAAGTGAATGGAGTGTTGCTTCACTTTCTAAATGCTGTCCTTTAAGTGTAAATCACTTTCCTTTGAAAGTGCCTTAAGCTACTTACAAGCATTCAACAGAAATTCACATGCGTTTCTCTGAAAGAGAAGCAGTCTGTTCCAACACTTCAATTCACTGTGCGAAGTGAATGGAGTGTTGCTTCACTTTCTAAATGCTGTCCTGTCAGAGAAAATCACTTTCCTTTGAAAGTGCCTTAAGCTACTTACAAGCTTTCACAACAAACTCACATCCGTCTCTCTGAAAGAGAAGCAGTCTGTTCCAACACTTCAATTCACTGTGCGAAGTGAATGGAGTGTTGCTTCACTTTCTAAATGCTGTCCTTTCAGAGAAAATCACTTTCCTTTGAAAGTGCCTTAAGCTACTTACAAGCATTGAACAGAAATTCACATGCGTTTCTCTGAAAGAGAAGCAGTCTTTTCCAACACTTCAATTCACTGTGCGAAGTGAATGGAGTGTTGCTTCACTTTCTAAATGCTGTCCTTTCAGAGAAAATCACTTTCCTTTGAAAGTGCCTTAAGCTACTTAAAAGCTTTCACAAAAACTCACATCCGTTTCTCTGAAAGAGAAGCAGTCTGTTCCAACACTTCAATTCACTGTGCGAAGTGAATGGAGTGTTGCTTCACTTTCTAAATGCTGTCCTTTCAGAGAAAATCACTTTCCTTTGAAAGTGCCTTAAGCTACTTACAAGCTTTCACAAAAAACTCACATCCGTTTCTCTGAAAGAGAAGCAGTCTGTTCCAACACTTCAATTCACTGTGCGAAGTGAATGGAGTGTTGCTTCACTTTCTAAATGCTGTCCTTTCAGAGAAAATCACTTTCCTTTGAAAGTGCCTTAAGCTACTTAAAAGCTTTCACAAAAACTCACATCCGTTTCTCTGAAAGAGAAGCAGTCTGTTCCAACACTTCAATTCACTGTGCGAAGTGAATGGAGTGTTGCTTCACTTTCTACATGCTGTCCTTTCAGAGAAAATCACTTTCCTTTGAAAGTGCCTTAAGCTACTTACAAGCATTGAACAGAAATTCACAGGCGTTTCTCTGAAAGAGAAGCAGTCTGTTCCAACACTTCAATTCACTGTGCGAAGTGAATGGAGTGTTGCTTCACTTTCTACATGCTGTGCTTTCAGAGAAAATCACTTTCCTTTGAAAGTGCCTTAAGCTACTTAGAAGCTTTCACAAAAAACTCACATCCGTTTCTCTGAAAGAGAAGCAGTCTGTTCCAACACTTCAATTCACTGTGCGAAGTGAATGGAGCGTTGCTTCACTTTCTACATGCTGTCCTGTCAGAGAAAATCACTCTCCTTTGAAAGTGCCTTAAGCTACTTACAAGCTTTCACAAAAAACTCACATCTGTTTCTCTGAAAGAGAAGCAGTCTGTTCCAACACTTCAATTCACTGTGCGAAGTGAATGGAGTGTTGCTTCACTTTCTAAATGCTGTCCTTTCAGAGAAAATCACTTTCCTTTGAAAGTGCCTTAAGCTACTTACAAGCATTCAACAGAAATTCACATGCGTTTCTCTGAAAGAGAAGCAGTCTGTTCCAACACTTCAATTCACTGTGCGAAGTGAATGGAGTGTTGCTTCACTTTCTAAATGCTGTCCTGTCAAAGAAAATCACTTTCCTATGAAAGTGCCTTAAGCTACTTACAAGCTTTCACAAAAAACTCACATGCGTTTCTCTGAAAGAGAAGAAGTTTGTTCCAACATTTCAATTCACTGTGCGAAGTGAATGGAGTGTTGCTTCACTTTCTACATGCTGTGCTTTCAGAGAAAATCACTTTCCTTTGAAAGTGCCTTAAGCTACTTACAAGCTTTCACAAAAAACTCACATGTGTTTCTCTGAAAGAGAAGCAGTCTGTTCCAACACTTCAATTCACTGTGCGAAGTGAATGGAGTGTTGCTTCACTTTCTAAATGCTGTCCTGTCAAAGAAAATCACTTTCCTTTGAAAGTGCCTTAAGCTACTTACAAGCTTTCACAAAAAACTCACATGCGTTTCTCTGAAAGAGAAGCAGTTTGTTCCAACATTTCAATGCACTGTGCGAAGTGAATGGAGTGTTGCTTCACTTTCTACATGCTGTGCTTTCAGAGAAAATCACTTTCCTTTGAAAGTGCCTTAAGGTACTTACAAGCTTTCACAAAAAACTCACATGCGTTTCTCTGAAAGAGAAGCAGTCTGTTCCAACACTTCAATTCACTGTGCGAAGTGAATGGAGTGTTGCTTCACTTTCTAAATGCTGTCCTTTAAGTGTAAATCACTTTCCTTTGAAAGTGCCTTAAGCTACTTACAAGCATTCAACAGAAATTCACATGCGTTTCTCTGAAAGAGAAGCAGTCTGTTCCAACACTTCAATTCACTGTGCGAAGTGAATGGAGTGTTGCTTCACTTTCTAAATGCTGTCCTTTCAGAGAAAATCACTTTCCTTTGAAAGTGCCTTAAGCTACTTACAAGCATTGAACAGAAATTCACATGCGTTTCACTGAAAGAGAAGCAGTCTGTTCCAACACTTCAATTCACTGTGCGAAGTGAATGGAGTGTTGCTTCACTTTCCAAATGCTGTCCTGTCAGAGAAAATCACTTTCCTTTGAAAGTGCCTTAAGCTACTTACAAGCTTTCACAACAAACTCACATCCGTCTGTCTGAAAGAGAAGCAGTCTGTTCCAACACTTCAATTCACTGTGCGAAGTGAATGGAGTGTTGCTTCACTTTCTAAATGCTGTCCTTTCAGAGAAAATCACTTTCCTTTGAAAGTGCCTTAAGCTACTTACAAGCATTGAACAGAAATTCACATGCGTTTCTCTGAAAGAGAAGCAATCTTTTCCAACACTTCAATTCACTGTGCGAAGTGAATGGAGTGTTGCTTCACTTTCTAAATGCTGTCCTTTCAGAGAAAATCACTTTCCTTTGAAAGTGCCTTAAGCTACTTAAAAGCTTTCACAAAAACTCACATCCGTTTCTCTGAAAGAGAAGCAGTCTGTTCCAACACTTCAATTCACTGTGCGAAGTGAATGGAGTGTTGCTTCACTTTCTAAATGCTGTCCTTTCAGAGAAAATCACTTTCCTTTGAAAGTGCCTTAAGCTACTTACAAGCTTTCACAAAAAACTCACATCCGTTTCTCTGAAAGAGAAGCAGTCTGTTCCAACACTTCAATTCACTGTGCGAAGTGAATGGAGTGTTGCTTCACTTTCTACATGCTGTCCTTTCAGAGAAAATCACTTTCCTTTGAAAGTGCCTTAAGCTACTTACAAGCATTCAACAGAAATTCACATGCGTTTCTCTGAAAGAGTAGCAGTCTGTTCCAACACTTCAATTCACTGTGCGAAGTGAATGGAGTGTTGCTTCCCTTTTAAATGCTGTCCTGTCAAAGAAAATCACTTTCCTTTGAAAGTGCCTTAAGCTACTTACAAGCTTTCACAAAAAACTCACATGCGTTTGAAAGAGAAGCAGTTTGTTCCAACACTTCAATTCACTGTGCGAAGTGAATGGAGTGTTGCTTCCCTTTTAAATGCTGTCCTGTCAAAGAAAATCACTTTCCTTTGAAAGTGCCTTAAGCTACTTACAAGCTTTCACAAAAAACTCACATGCGTTTGAAAGAGAAGCAGTTTGTTCCAACACTTCAATTCACTGTGCGAAGTGAATGGAGTGTTGCTTCACTTTCTACATGCTGTCCTGTCAGAGAAAATCACTTTCCTTTGAAAGTGCCTTAAGCTACTTACAAGCTTTCACAAAAAACTCACATGCGTTTGAAAGAGAAGCAGTTTGTTCCAACACTTCAATTCACTGTGCGAAGTGAATGGAGTGTTGCTTCCCTTTTAAATGCTGTCCTGTCAAAGAAAATCACTTTCCTTTGAAAGTGCCTTAAGCTACTTACAAGCTTTCACAAAAAACTCACATTCGTTTGAAAGAGAAGCAGTTTGTTCCAACACTTCAATTCACTGTGCGAAGTGAATGGAGTGTTGCTTCACTTTCTACATGCTGTCCTGTCAGAGAAAATCACTTTCCTTTGAAAGTGCCTTAAGCTACTTACAAGCTTTCACAAAAAACTCACATCCGTTTCTCTGAAAGAGAAGCAGTCTGTTCCAACACTTCAATTCACTGTGCGAAGTGAATGGAGTGTTGCTTCACTTTCTAAATGCTGTCCTTTCAGAGAAAATCACTTTCCTTTGAAAGTGCCTTAAGCTACTTACAAGCATTGAACAGAAATTCACATGCGTTTCTCTGAAAGAGAAGCAGTCTGTTCCAACACTTCAATTCACTGTGCGAAGTGAATGGAGTGTTGCTTCACTTTCCAAATGCTGTCCTGTCAGAGAAAATCACTTTCCTTTGAAAGTGCCTTATGCTACTTACAAGCTTTCACAAAAAACTCACATGCGTTTCTCTGAAAGAGAAGCAGTCTGTTCCAACACTTCAATTCACTGTGCGAAGTGAATGGAGTGTTGCTTCACTTTCTAAATGCTGTCCTTTCAGAGAAAATCACTTTCCTTTGAAAGTGCCTTAAGCTACTTACAAGCATTGAACAGAAATTCACATGCGTTTCCCTGAAAGAGAAGCAGTCTGTTCCAACACTTCAATTCACTGTGCGAAGTGAATGGAGTGTTGCTTCACTTTCTAAATGCTGTCCTTTCAGAGAAAATCACTTTCCTTTGAAAGTGCCTTAAGCTACTTAAAAGCTTTCACAAAAACTCACATCCGTTTCTCTGAAAGAGAAGCAGTCTGTTCCAACACTTCAATTCACTGTGCGAAGTGAATGGAGTGTTGCTTCACTTTCTACATGCTGTCCTTTCAGAGAAAATCACTTTCCTTTGAAAGTGCCTTAAGCTACTTACAAGCATTGAACAGAAATTCACAGGCGTTTCTCTGAAAGAGAAGCAGTCTGTTCCAACACTTCAATTCACTGTGCGAAGTGAATGGAGTGTTGCTTCACTTTCTACATGCTGTGCTTTCAGAGAAAATCACTTTCCTTTGAAAGTGCCTTAAGCTACTTAGAAGCTTTCACAAAAAACTCACATCCGTTTCTCTGAAAGAGAAGCAGTCTGTTCCAACACTTCAATTCACTGTGCGAAGTGAATGGAGCGTTGCTTCACTTTCTACATGCTGTCCTGTCAGAGAAAATCACTCTCCTTTGAAAGTGCCTTAAGCTACTTACAAGCTTTCACAAAAAACTCACATCTGTTTCTCTGAAAGAGAAGCAGTCTGTTCCAACACTTCAATTCACTGTGCGAAGTGAATGGAGTGTTGCTTCACTTTCTAAATGCTGTCCTTTCAGAGAAAATCACTTTCCTTTGAAAGTGCCTTAAGCTACTTACAAGCATTCAACAGAAATTCACATGCGTTTCTCTGAAAGAGAAGCAGTCTGTTCCAACACTTCAATTCACTGTGCGAAGTGAATGGAGTGTTGCTTCACTTTCTAAATGCTGTCCTGTCAAAGAAAATCACTTTCCTATGAAAGTGCCTTAAGCTACTTACAAGCTTTCACAAAAAACTCACATCCGTTTCTCTGAAAGAGAAGCAGTTTGTTCCAACATTTCAATTCACTGTGCGAAGTGAATGGAGTGTTGCTTCACTTTCTAAATGCTGTCCTGTCAGAGAAAATCACTTTCCTTTGAAAGTGCCTTAAGCTACTTACAAGCTTTCACAAAAAACTCACATGCGTTTCTCTGAAAGAGAAGCAGTCTGTTCCAACACTTCAATTCACTGTGCGAAGTGAATGGAGTGTTGCTTCACTTTCTAAATGCTGTCCTTTCAGAGAAAATCACTTTCCTTTGAAAGTGCCTTAAGCTACTTACAAGCATTCAACAGAAATTCACATGCGTTTCTCTGAAAGAGAAGCAGTCTGTTCCAACACTTCAATTCACTGTGCGAAGTGAATGGAGTGTTGCTTCACTTTCTAAATGCTGTCCTGTCAAAGAAAATCACTTTCCTTTGAAAGTGCCTTAAGCTACTTAAAAGCTTTCACAAAAAACTCACATGCGTTTCCCTGAAAGAGAAGCAGTCTGTTCCAACACTTCAAAGCACTGTGCGAAGTGAATGGAGTGTTGCTTCACTTTCTAAATGCTGTGCTTTCAGAGAAAATCACTTTCCTTTGAAAGTGCCTTAAGCTACTTAGATGCATTCAACAGAAATTCACATGCGTTTCTCTGAAAGAGAAGCAGTCTGTTCCAACATTTCAATACACTGTGCGAAGTGAATGGAGTGTTGCTTCACTTTCTAAATGCTGTCCTTTCAGAGAAAATCACTTTACTTTGAAAGTGCCTTAAGCTACTTACAAGCTTTCACAAAAAACTCACATACGTTTCCCTGAAAGAGAAGCAGTCTGTTCCAACACTTCAATTCACTGTGCGAAGTGAATGGAGTGTTGCTTCACTTTCTAAATGCTGTTCTTTCAGAGAAAATCACTTTCCTTGAAAGTGCCTTAAGCTACTTACAAGCTTTCACAAAAAACACACATCCGTTTCTCTGAAAGAGAAGCAGTCTGTTCCAACACTTCAATTCACTGTGCGAAGTGAATGGAGTGTTGCTTCACTTTCTAAATGCTGTTCTTTCAGAGAAAATCGCTTTCCTTTGAAAGTGCCTTTAGCTACTTACAAGCTTTCACAAAAAACACACATCCGTTTCTCTGAAAGAGAAGCAGTCTGTTCCAACACTTCAATTCACTGTGCGAAGTGAATGGAGTGTTGCTTCACTTTCTAAATGCTGTCCTTTCAGAGTAAATCACTTTCCTTTGAAAGTGCCTTAAGCTACTTACAAGCATTCAACAGAAATTCACATGCGTTTCTCTGAAAGAGAAGCAGTCTGTTCCAACACTTCAATTCACTGTGCGAAGTGAATGGAGTGTTGCTTCACTTTCTAAATGCTGTCCTGTCAAAGAAAATCACTTTCCTATGAAAGTGCCTTAAGCTACTTACAAGCTTTCACAAAAAACTCACATCCGTTTCTCTGAAAGAGAAGCAGTTTGTTCCAACATTTCAATTCACTGTGCGAAGTGAATGGAGTGTTGCTTCACTTTCTAAATGCTGTCCTGTCAGAGAAAATCACTTTCCTTTGAAAGTGCCTTAAGCTACTTACAAGCTTTCACAAAAAACTCACATGCGTTTCTCTGAAAGAGAAGCAGTCTGTTCCAACACTTCAATTCACTGTGCGAAGTGAATGGAGTGTTGCTTCACTTTCTAAATGCTGTCCTTTCAGAGAAAATCACTTTCCTTTGAAAGTGCCTTAAGCTACTTACAAGCATTCAACAGAAATTCACATGCGTTTCTCTGAAAGAGAAGCAGTCTGTTCCAACACTTCAATTCACTGTGCGAAGTGAATGGAGTGTTGCTTCACTTTCTAAATGCTGTCCTGTCAAAGAAAATCACTTTCCTTTGAAAGTGCCTTAAGCTACTTACAAGCTTTCACAAAAAACTCACATGCGTTTCTCTGAAAGAGAAGCAGTCTGTTCCAACACTTCAAAGCACTGTGCGAAGTGAATGGAGTGTTGCTTCACTTTCTAAATGCTGTGCTTTCAGAGAAAATCACTTTCCTTTGAAAGTGCCTTAAGCTACTTAGAAGCATTCAACAGAAATTCACATGCGTTACTCTGAAAGAGAAGCAGTCTGTTCCAACATTTCAATACACTGTGCGAAGTGAATGGAGTGTTGCTTCACTTTCTAAATGCTGTCCTTTCAGAGAAAATCACTTTACTTTGAAAGTGCCTTAAGCTACTTACAAGCTTTCACAAAAAACTCACATCCGTTTCCCTGAAAGAGAAGCAGTCTGTTCCAACACTTCAATTCACTGTGCGAAGTGAATGGAGTGTTGCTTCACTTTCTAAATGCTGTTCTTTCAGAGAAAATCACTTTCCTTGAAAGTGCCTTAAGCTACTTACAAGCTTTCACAAAAAACACACATCCGTTTCTCTGAAAGAGAAGCAGTCTGTTCCAACACTTCAATTCACTGTGCGAAGTGAATGGAGTGTTGCTTCACTTTCTAAATGCTGTTCTTTCAGAGAAAATCGCTTTCCTTTGAAAGTGCCTTTAGCTACTTACAAGCTTTCACAAAAAACACACATCCGTTTCTCTGAAAGAGAAGCAGTCTGTTCCAACACTTCAATTCACTGTGCGAAGTGAATGGAGTGTTGCTTCACTTTCTAAATGCTGTCCTTTCAGAGTAAATCACTTTCCTTTGAAAGTGCCTTAAGCTACTTACAAGCATTCAACAGAAATTCACATGCGTTTCTCTGAAAGAGAAGCAGTCTGTTCCAACACTTCAATTCACTGTGCGAAGTGAATGGAGTGTTGCTTCACTTTCTAAATGCTGTCCTTTCAGAGAAAATCACTTTCCTTTGAAAGTGCCTTAAGCTACTTACAAGCATTGAACAGAAATTCACATGCGTTTCACTGAAAGAGAAGCAGTCTGTTCCAACACTTCAATTCACTGTGCGAAGTGAATGGAGTGTTGCTTCACTTTCCAAATGCTGTCCTGTCAGAGAAAATCACTTTCCTTTGAAAGTGCCTTAAGCTACTTACAAGCTTTCACAACAAACTCACATCCGTCTCTCTGAAAGAGAAGCAGTCTGTTCCAACACTTCAATTCACTGTGCGAAGTGAATGGAGTGTTGCTTCACTTTCTAAATGCTGTCCTTTCAGAGAAAATCACTTTCCTTTGAAAGTGCCTTAAGCTACTTACAAGCATTCAACAGAAATTCACATGCGTTTCTCTGAAAGAGAAGCAGTCTGTTCCAACACTTCAATTCACTGTGCGAAGTGAATGGAGTGTTGCTTCACTTTCTAAATGCTGTCCTGTCAAAGAAAATCACTTTCCTATGAAAGTGCCTTAAGCTACTTACAAGCTTTCACAAAAAACTCACATGCGTTTCTCTGAAAGAGAAGCAGTTTGTTCCAACATTTCAATTCACTGTGCGAAGTGAATGGAGTGTTGCTTCACTTTCTACATGCTGTGCTTTCAGAGAAAATCACTTTCCTTTGAAAGTGCCTTAAGCTACTTACAAGCTTTCACAAAAAACTCACATGCGTTTCTCTGAAAGAGAAGCAGTCTGTTCCAACACTTCAATTCACTGTGCGAAGTGAATGGAGTGTTGCTTCACTTTCTAAATGCTGTCCTGTCAAAGAAAATCACTTTCCTTTGAAAGTGCCTTAAGCTACTTACAAGCTTTCACAAAAAACTCACATGCGTTTCTCTGAAAGAGAAGCAGTTTGTTCCAACATTTCAATGCACTGTGCGAAGTGAATGGAGTGTTGCTTCACTTTCTACATGCTGTGCTTTCAGAGAAAATCACTTTCCTTTGAAAGTGCCTTAAGGTACTTACAAGCTTTCACAAAAAACTCACATGCGTTTCTCTGAAAGAGAAGCAGTCTGTTCCAACACTTCAATTCACTGTGCGAAGTGAATGGAGTGTTGCTTCACTTTCTAAATGCTCTCCTGTCAGAGAAAATCACTTTCCTTTGAAAGTGCCTTAAGCTACTTAAAAGCTTTCACAAAAAACTCACATGCGTTTCCCTGAAAGAGAAGCAGTCTGTTCCAACACTTCAAAGCACTGTGCGAAGTGAATGGAGTGTTGCTTCACTTTCTAAATGCTGTCCTTTCAGAGAAAATCACTTTCCTTTGAAAGTGCCTTAAGCTACTTAGAAGCATTCAACAGAAATTCACATGCGTTTCTCTGAAAGAGAAGCAGTCTGTTCCAACATTTCAATACACTGTGCGAAGTGAATGGAGTGTTGCTTCACTTTCTAAATGCTGTTCTTTCAGAGAAAATCGCTTTCCTTTGAAAGTGCCTTTAGCTACTTACAAGCTTTCACAAAAAACACACATTCGTTTCTCTGAAAGAGAAGCAGTCTGTTCCAACACTTCAATTCACTGTGCGAAGTGAATGGAGTGTTGCTTCACTTTCTAAATGCTGTCCTTTAAGTGTAAATCACTTTCCTTTGAAAGTGCCTTAAGCTACTTACAAGCATTCAACAGAAATTCACATGCGTTTCTCTGAAAGAGAAGCAGTCTGTTCCAACACTTCAATTCACTGTGCGAAGTGAATGGAGTGTTGCTTCACTTTCTAAATGCTGTCCTGTCAGAGAAAATCACTTTCCTTTGAAAGTGCCTTAAGCTACTTACAAGCTTTCACAACAAACTCACATCCGTCTCTCTGAAAGAGAAGCAGTCTGTTCCAACACTTCAATTCACTGTGCGAAGTGAATGGAGTGTTGCTTCACTTTCTAAATGCTGTCCTTTCAGAGAAAATCACTTTCCTTTGAAAGTGCCTTAAGCTACTTACAAGCATTGAACAGAAATTCACATGCGTTTCTCTGAAAGAGAAGCAGTCTTTTCCAACACTTCAATTCACTGTGCGAAGTGAATGGAGTGTTGCTTCACTTTCTAAATGCTGTCCTTTCAGAGAAAATCACTTTCCTTTGAAAGTGCCTTAAGCTACTTAAAAGCTTTCACAAAAACTCACATCCGTTTCTCTGAAAGAGAAGCAGTCTGTTCCAACACTTCAATTCACTGTGCGAAGTGAATGGAGTGTTGCTTCACTTTCTAAATGCTGTCCTTTCAGAGAAAATCACTTTCCTTTGAAAGTGCCTTAAGCTACTTACAAGCTTTCACAAAAAACTCACATCCGTTTCTCTGAAAGAGAAGCAGTCTGTTCCAACACTTCAATTCACTGTGCGAAGTGAATGGAGTGTTGCTTCACTTTCTAAATGCTGTCCTTTCAGAGAAAATCACTTTCCTTTGAAAGTGCCTTAAGCTACTTAAAAGCTTTCACAAAAACTCACATCCGTTTCTCTGAAAGAGAAGCAGTCTGTTCCAACACTTCAATTCACTGTGCGAAGTGAATGGAGTGTTGCTTCACTTTCTACATGCTGTCCTTTCAGAGAAAATCACTTTCCTTTGAAAGTGCCTTAAGCTACTTACAAGCATTGAACAGAAATTCACAGGCGTTTCTCTGAAAGAGAAGCAGTCTGTTCCAACACTTCAATTCACTGTGCGAAGTGAATGGAGTGTTGCTTCACTTTCTACATGCTGTGCTTTCAGAGAAAATCACTTTCCTTTGAAAGTGCCTTAAGCTACTTAGAAGCTTTCACAAAAAACTCACATCCGTTTCTCTGAAAGAGAAGCAGTCTGTTCCAACACTTCAATTCACTGTGCGAAGTGAATGGAGCGTTGCTTCACTTTCTACATGCTGTCCTGTCAGAGAAAATCACTCTCCTTTGAAAGTGCCTTAAGCTACTTACAAGCTTTCACAAAAAACTCACATCTGTTTCTCTGAAAGAGAAGCAGTCTGTTCCAACACTTCAATTCACTGTGCGAAGTGAATGGAGTGTTGCTTCACTTTCTAAATGCTGTCCTTTCAGAGAAAATCACTTTCCTTTGAAAGTGCCTTAAGCTACTTACAAGCATTCAACAGAAATTCACATGCGTTTCTCTGAAAGAGAAGCAGTCTGTTCCAACACTTCAATTCACTGTGCGAAGTGAATGGAGTGTTGCTTCACTTTCTAAATGCTGTCCTGTCAAAGAAAATCACTTTCCTATGAAAGTGCCTTAAGCTACTTACAAGCTTTCACAAAAAACTCACATGCGTTTCTCTGAAAGAGAAGAAGTTTGTTCCAACATTTCAATTCACTGTGCGAAGTGAATGGAGTGTTGCTTCACTTTCTACATGCTGTGCTTTCAGAGAAAATCACTTTCCTTTGAAAGTGCCTTAAGCTACTTACAAGCTTTCACAAAAAACTCACATGTGTTTCTCTGAAAGAGAAGCAGTCTGTTCCAACACTTCAATTCACTGTGCGAAGTGAATGGAGTGTTGCTTCACTTTCTAAATGCTGTCCTGTCAAAGAAAATCACTTTCCTTTGAAAGTGCCTTAAGCTACTTACAAGCTTTCACAAAAAACTCACATGCGTTTCTCTGAAAGAGAAGCAGTTTGTTCCAACATTTCAATGCACTGTGCGAAGTGAATGGAGTGTTGCTTCACTTTCTACATGCTGTGCTTTCAGAGAAAATCACTTTCCTTTGAAAGTGCCTTAAGGTACTTACAAGCTTTCACAAAAAACTCACATGCGTTTCTCTGAAAGAGAAGCAGTCTGTTCCAACACTTCAATTCACTGTGCGAAGTGAATGGAGTGTTGCTTCACTTTCTAAATGCTGTCCTTTAAGTGTAAATCACTTTCCTTTGAAAGTGCCTTAAGCTACTTACAAGCATTCAACAGAAATTCACATGCGTTTCTCTGAAAGAGAAGCAGTCTGTTCCAACACTTCAATTCACTGTGCGAAGTGAATGGAGTGTTGCTTCACTTTCTAAATGCTGTCCTTTCAGAGAAAATCACTTTCCTTTGAAAGTGCCTTAAGCTACTTACAAGCATTGAACAGAAATTCACATGCGTTTCTCTGAAAGAGAAGCAGTCTTTTCCAACACTTCAATTCACTGTGCGAAGTGAATGGAGTGTTGCTTCACTTTCTAAATGCTGTCCTTTCAGAGAAAATCACTTTCCTTTGAAAGTGCCTTAAGCTACTTAAAAGCTTTCACAAAAACTCACATCCGTTTCTCTGAAAGAGAAGCAGTCTGTTCCAACACTTCAATTCACTGTGCGAAGTGAATGGAGTGTTGCTTCACTTTCTAAATGCTGTCCTTTCAGAGAAAATCACTTTCCTTTGAAAGTGCCTTAAGCTACTTACAAGCTTTCACAAAAAACTCACATCCGTTTCTCTGAAAGAGAAGCAGTCTGTTCCAACACTTCAATTCACTGTGCGAAGTGAATGGAGTGTTGCTTCACTTTCTAAATGCTGTCCTTTCAGAGAAAATCACTTTCCTTTGAAAGTGCCTTAAGCTACTTAAAAGCTTTCACAAAAACTCACATCCGTTTCTCTGAAAGAGAAGCAGTCTGTTCCAACACTTCAATTCACTGTGCGAAGTGAATGGAGTGTTGCTTCACTTTCTACATGCTGTCCTTTCAGAGAAAATCACTTTCCTTTGAAAGTGCCTTAAGCTACTTACAAGCATTGAACAGAAATTCACAGGCGTTTCTCTGAAAGAGAAGCAGTCTGTTCCAACACTTCAATTCACTGTGCGAAGTGAATGGAGTGTTGCTTCACTTTCTACATGCTGTGCTTTCAGAGAAAATCACTTTCCTTTGAAAGTGCCTTAAGCTACTTAGAAGCTTTCACAAAAAACTCACATCCGTTTCTCTGAAAGAGAAGCAGTCTGTTCCAACACTTCAATTCACTGTGCGAAGTGAATGGAGCGTTGCTTCACTTTCTACATGCTGTCCTGTCAGAGAAAATCACTCTCCTTTGAAAGTGCCTTAAGCTACTTACAAGCTTTCACAAAAAACTCACATCTGTTTCTCTGAAAGAGAAGCAGTCTGTTCCAACACTTCAATTCACTGTGCGAAGTGAATGGAGTGTTGCTTCACTTTCTAAATGCTGTCCTTTCAGAGAAAATCACTTTCCTTTGAAAGTGCCTTAAGCTACTTACAAGCATTCAACAGAAATTCACATGCGTTTCTCTGAAAGAGAAGCAGTCTGTTCCAACACTTCAATTCACTGTGCGAAGTGAATGGAGTGTTGCTTCACTTTCTAAATGCTGTCCTGTCAAAGAAAATCACTTTCCTATGAAAGTGCCTTAAGCTACTTACAAGCTTTCACAAAAAACTCACATGCGTTTCTCTGAAAGAGAAGAAGTTTGTTCCAACATTTCAATTCACTGTGCGAAGTGAATGGAGTGTTGCTTCACTTTCTACATGCTGTGCTTTCAGAGAAAATCACTTTCCTTTGAAAGTGCCTTAAGCTACTTACAAGCTTTCACAAAAAACTCACATGTGTTTCTCTGAAAGAGAAGCAGTCTGTTCCAACACTTCAATTCACTGTGCGAAGTGAATGGAGTGTTGCTTCACTTTCTAAATGCTGTCCTGTCAAAGAAAATCACTTTCCTTTGAAAGTGCCTTAAGCTACTTACAAGCTTTCACAAAAAACTCACATGCGTTTCTCTGAAAGAGAAGCAGTTTGTTCCAACATTTCAATGCACTGTGCGAAGTGAATGGAGTGTTGCTTCACTTTCTACATGCTGTGCTTTCAGAGAAAATCACTTTCCTTTGAAAGTGCCTTAAGGTACTTACAAGCTTTCACAAAAAACTCACATGCGTTTCTCTGAAAGAGAAGCAGTCTGTTCCAACACTTCAATTCACTGTGCGAAGTGAATGGAGTGTTGCTTCACTTTCTAAATGCTGTCCTTTAAGTGTAAATCACTTTCCTTTGAAAGTGCCTTAAGCTACTTACAAGCATTCAACAGAAATTCACATGCGTTTCTCTGAAAGAGAAGCAGTCTGTTCCAACACTTCAATTCACTGTGCGAAGTGAATGGAGTGTTGCTTCACTTTCTAAATGCTGTCCTTTCAGAGAAAATCACTTTCCTTTGAAAGTGCCTTAAGCTACTTACAAGCATTGAACAGAAATTCACATGCGTTTCACTGAAAGAGAAGCAGTCTGTTCCAACACTTCAATTCACTGTGCGAAGTGAATGGAGTGTTGCTTCACTTTCCAAATGCTGTCCTGTCAGAGAAAATCACTTTCCTTTGAAAGTGCCTTAAGCTACTTACAAGCTTTCACAACAAACTCACATCCGTCTGTCTGAAAGAGAAGCAGTCTGTTCCAACACTTCAATTCACTGTGCGAAGTGAATGGAGTGTTGCTTCACTTTCTAAATGCTGTCCTTTCAGAGAAAATCACTTTCCTTTGAAAGTGCCTTAAGCTACTTACAAGCATTGAACAGAAATTCACATGCGTTTCTCTGAAAGAGAAGCAGTCTTTTCCAACACTTCAATTCACTGTGCGAAGTGAATGGAGTGTTGCTTCACTTTCTAAATGCTGTCCTTTCAGAGAAAATCACTTTCCTTTGAAAGTGCCTTAAGCTACTTAAAAGCTTTCACAAAAACTCACATCCGTTTCTCTGAAAGAGAAGCAGTCTGTTCCAACACTTCAATTCACTGTGCGAAGTGAATGGAGTGTTGCTTCACTTTCTAAATGCTGTCCTTTCAGAGAAAATCACTTTCCTTTGAAAGTGCCTTAAGCTACTTACAAGCTTTCACAAAAAACTCACATCCGTTTCTCTGAAAGAGAAGCAGTCTGTTCCAACACTTCAATTCACTGTGCGAAGTGAATGGAGTGTTGCTTCACTTTCTACATGCTGTCCTTTCAGAGAAAATCACTTTCCTTTGAAAGTGCCTTAAGCTACTTACAAGCATTCAACAGAAATTCACATGCGTTTCTCTGAAAGAGTAGCAGTCTGTTCCAACACTTCAATTCACTGTGCGAAGTGAATGGAGTGTTGCTTCCCTTTTAAATGCTGTCCTGTCAAAGAAAATCACTTTCCTTTGAAAGTGCCTTAAGCTACTTACAAGCTTTCACAAAAAACTCACATGCGTTTGAAAGAGAAGCAGTTTGTTCCAACACTTCAATTCACTGTGCGAAGTGAATGGAGTGTTGCTTCCCTTTTAAATGCTGTCCTGTCAAAGAAAATCACTTTCCTTTGAAAGTGCCTTAAGCTACTTACAAGCTTTCACAAAAAACTCACATGCGTTTGAAAGAGAAGCAGTTTGTTCCAACACTTCAATTCACTGTGCGAAGTGAATGGAGTGTTGCTTCACTTTCTACATGCTGTCCTGTCAGAGAAAATCACTTTCCTTTGAAAGTGCCTTAAGCTACTTACAAGCTTTCACAAAAAACTCACATGCGTTTGAAAGAGAAGCAGTTTGTTCCAACACTTCAATTCACTGTGCGAAGTGAATGGAGTGTTGCTTCCCTTTTAAATGCTGTCCTGTCAAAGAAAATCACTTTCCTTTGAAAGTGCCTTAAGCTACTTACAAGCTTTCACAAAAAACTCACATTCGTTTGAAAGAGAAGCAGTTTGTTCCAACACTTCAATTCACTGTGCGAAGTGAATGGAGTGTTGCTTCACTTTCTACATGCTGTCCTGTCAGAGAAAATCACTTTCCTTTGAAAGTGCCTTAAGCTACTTACAAGCTTTCACAAAAAACTCACATCCGTTTCTCTGAAAGAGAAGCAGTCTGTTCCAACACTTCAATTCACTGTGCGAAGTGAATGGAGTGTTGCTTCACTTTCTAAATGCTGTCCTTTCAGAGAAAATCACTTTCCTTTGAAAGTGCCTTAAGCTACTTACAAGCATTGAACAGAAATTCACATGCGTTTCTCTGAAAGAGAAGCAGTCTGTTCCAACACTTCAATTCACTGTGCGAAGTGAATGGAGTGTTGCTTCACTTTCCAAATGCTGTCCTGTCAGAGAAAATCACTTTCCTTTGAAAGTGCCTTATGCTACTTACAAGCTTTCACAAAAAACTCACATGCGTTTCTCTGAAAGAGAAGCAGTCTGTTCCAACACTTCAATTCACTGTGCGAAGTGAATGGAGTGTTGCTTCACTTTCTAAATGCTGTCCTTTCAGAGAAAATCACTTTCCTTTGAAAGTGCCTTAAGCTACTTACAAGCATTGAACAGAAATTCACATGCGTTTCCCTGAAAGAGAAGCAGTCTGTTCCAACACTTCAATTCACTGTGCGAAGTGAATGGAGTGTTGCTTCACTTTCTAAATGCTGTCCTTTCAGAGAAAATCACTTTCCTTTGAAAGTGCCTTAAGCTACTTAAAAGCTTTCACAAAAACTCACATCCGTTTCTCTGAAAGAGAAGCAGTCTGTTCCAACACTTCAATTCACTGTGCGAAGTGAATGGAGTGTTGCTTCACTTTCTACATGCTGTCCTTTCAGAGAAAATCACTTTCCTTTGAAAGTGCCTTAAGCTACTTACAAGCATTGAACAGAAATTCACAGGCGTTTCTCTGAAAGAGAAGCAGTCTGTTCCAACACTTCAATTCACTGTGCGAAGTGAATGGAGTGTTGCTTCACTTTCTACATGCTGTGCTTTCAGAGAAAATCACTTTCCTTTGAAAGTGCCTTAAGCTACTTAGAAGCTTTCACAAAAAACTCACATCCGTTTCTCTGAAAGAGAAGCAGTCTGTTCCAACACTTCAATTCACTGTGCGAAGTGAATGGAGCGTTGCTTCACTTTCTACATGCTGTCCTGTCAGAGAAAATCACTCTCCTTTGAAAGTGCCTTAAGCTACTTACAAGCTTTCACAAAAAACTCACATCTGTTTCTCTGAAAGAGAAGCAGTCTGTTCCAACACTTCAATTCACTGTGCGAAGTGAATGGAGTGTTGCTTCACTTTCTAAATGCTGTCCTTTCAGAGAAAATCACTTTCCTTTGAAAGTGCCTTAAGCTACTTACAAGCATTCAACAGAAATTCACATGCGTTTCTCTGAAAGAGAAGCAGTCTGTTCCAACACTTCAATTCACTGTGCGAAGTGAATGGAGTGTTGCTTCACTTTCTAAATGCTGTCCTGTCAAAGAAAATCACTTTCCTATGAAAGTGCCTTAAGCTACTTACAAGCTTTCACAAAAAACTCACATCCGTTTCTCTGAAAGAGAAGCAGTTTGTTCCAACATTTCAATTCACTGTGCGAAGTGAATGGAGTGTTGCTTCACTTTCTAAATGCTGTCCTGTCAGAGAAAATCACTTTCCTTTGAAAGTGCCTTAAGCTACTTACAAGCTTTCACAAAAAACTCACATGCGTTTCTCTGAAAGAGAAGCAGTCTGTTCCAACACTTCAATTCACTGTGCGAAGTGAATGGAGTGTTGCTTCACTTTCTAAATGCTGTCCTTTCAGAGAAAATCACTTTCCTTTGAAAGTGCCTTAAGCTACTTACAAGCATTCAACAGAAATTCACATGCGTTTCTCTGAAAGAGAAGCAGTCTGTTCCAACACTTCAATTCACTGTGCGAAGTGAATGGAGTGTTGCTTCACTTTCTAAATGCTGTCCTGTCAAAGAAAATCACTTTCCTTTGAAAGTGCCTTAAGCTACTTAAAAGCTTTCACAAAAAACTCACATGCGTTTCCCTGAAAGAGAAGCAGTCTGTTCCAACACTTCAAAGCACTGTGCGAAGTGAATGGAGTGTTGCTTCACTTTCTAAATGCTGTGCTTTCAGAGAAAATCACTTTCCTTTGAAAGTGCCTTAAGCTACTTAGATGCATTCAACAGAAATTCACATGCGTTTCTCTGAAAGAGAAGCAGTCTGTTCCAACATTTCAATACACTGTGCGAAGTGAATGGAGTGTTGCTTCACTTTCTAAATGCTGTCCTTTCAGAGAAAATCACTTTACTTTGAAAGTGCCTTAAGCTACTTACAAGCTTTCACAAAAAACTCACATACGTTTCCCTGAAAGAGAAGCAGTCTGTTCCAACACTTCAATTCACTGTGCGAAGTGAATGGAGTGTTGCTTCACTTTCTAAATGCTGTTCTTTCAGAGAAAATCACTTTCCTTGAAAGTGCCTTAAGCTACTTACAAGCTTTCACAAAAAACACACATCCGTTTCTCTGAAAGAGAAGCAGTCTGTTCCAACACTTCAATTCACTGTGCGAAGTGAATGGAGTGTTGCTTCACTTTCTAAATGCTGTTCTTTCAGAGAAAATCGCTTTCCTTTGAAAGTGCCTTTAGCTACTTACAAGCTTTCACAAAAAACACACATCCGTTTCTCTGAAAGAGAAGCAGTCTGTTCCAACACTTCAATTCACTGTGCGAAGTGAATGGAGTGTTGCTTCACTTTCTAAATGCTGTCCTTTCAGAGTAAATCACTTTCCTTTGAAAGTGCCTTAAGCTACTTACAAGCATTCAACAGAAATTCACATGCGTTTCTCTGAAAGAGAAGCAGTCTGTTCCAACACTTCAATTCACTGTGCGAAGTGAACGGAGTGTTGCTTCACTTTCTAAATGCTGTCCTTTCAGAGAAAATCACTTTCCTTTGAAAGTGCCTTAAGCTACTTACAAGCATTGAACAGAAATTCACATGCGTTTCACTGAAAGAGAAGCAGTCTGTTCCAACACTTCAATTCACTGTGCGAAGTGAATGGAGTGTTGCTTCACTTTCCAAATGCTGTCCTGTCAGAGAAAATCACTTTCCTTTGAAAGTGCCTTAAGCTACTTACAAGCTTTCACAACAAACTCACATCCGTCTCTCTGAAAGAGAAGCAGTCTGTTCCAACACTTCAATTCACTGTGCGAAGTGAATGGAGTGTTGCTTCACTTTCTAAATGCTGTCCTTTCAGAGAAAATCACTTTCCTTTGAAAGTGCCTTAAGCTACTTACAAGCATTGAACAGAAATTCACATGCGTTTCTCTGAAAGAGAAGTAGTCTTTTCCAACACTTCAATTCACTGTGCGAAGTGAATGGAGTGTTGCTTCACTTTCTAAATGCTGTCCTTTCAGAGAAAATCACTTTCCTTTGAAAGTGCCTTAAGCTACTTAAAAGCTTTCACAAAAACTCACATCCGTTTCTCTGAAAGAGAAGCAGTCTGTTCCAACACTTCAATTCACTGTGCGAAGTGAATGGAGTGTTGCTTCACTTTCTAAATGCTGTCCTTTCAGAGAAAATCACTTTCCTTTGAAAGTGCCTTAAGCTACTTACAAGCTTTCACAAAAAACTCACATCCGTTTCTCTGAAAGAGAAGCAGTCTGTTCCAACACTTCAATTCACTGTGCGAAGTGAATGGAGTGTTGCTTCACTTTCTAAATGCTGTCCTTTCAGAGAATATCACTTTCTTTTGAAAGTGCCTTAAGCTACTTTCAAGCATTCAACAGAAATTCACATGCGTTTCTCTGAAAGAGAAGCAGTCTGTTCCAACACTCAATTCACTGTGCGAAGTGAATGGAGTGTTGCTTCACTTTCTAAATGCTGTCCTTTCAGAGAAAATCACTTTCCTTTGAAAGCGCCTTAAGCTACTTACAAGCATTCAACAGAAATTCACATGCGTTTCTCTGTATGAGAAGCAGTCTGTTCCAACACTTCAATTCACTGTGCGAAGTGAATGGAGTGTTGCTTCACTTTCTAAATGCTGTCCTGTCAGAGAAAATCACTTTCCTTTGAAAGTGCCTTAAGCTACTTACAAGCTTTCACAAAAAACTCACATGCGTTTCTCTGAATGAGAAGCAGTTTGTTCCAACACTTCAATTCACTGTGCGAAGTGAATGGAGTGTTGCTTCACTTTCTACATGCTGTCCTTTCAGAGAAAATCACTTTCCTTTGAAAGTGCCTTAAGCTACTTACAAGCATTCAACAGAAATTCACATGCGTTTCTCTGAAAGAGAAGCAGTCTGTTCCAACACTTCAATTCACTGTGCGAAGTGAATGGAGTGTTGCTTCCCTTTTAAATGCTGTCCTGTCAAAGAAAATCACTTTCCTTTGAAAGTGCCTTAAGCTACTTACAAGCTTTCACAAAAAACTCACATGCGTTTGAAAGAGAAGCAGTTTGTTCCAACACTTCAATTCACTGTGCGAAGTGAATGGAGTGTTGCTTCACTTTCTACATGCTGTGCTTTCAGAGAAAATCACTTTCCTTTGAAAGTGTCTTAAGCTACTTACAAGCTTTCACAAAAAACTCACATGCGTTTCTCTGAAAGAGAAGCAGTCTGTTCCAACACTTCAATTCACTGTGCGAAGTGAATGGAGTGTTGCTTCACTTTCCAAATGCTGTCCTGTCAGAGAAAATCACTTTCCTTTGAAAGTGCCTTAAGCTACTTACAAGCTTTCACGAAAAACTCACATGCGTTTCCCTGAAAGAGAAGCAGTCTGTTCCAACACTTCAAATCACTGTGCGAAGTGAATGGAGTGTTGCTTCACTTTCTAAATGCTGTCCTTTCAGAGAAAATCACTTTCCTTTGAAAGTGCCTTAAGCTACTTACAAGCATTGAACAGAAATTCACATGCGTTTCTCTGAAAGAGAAGCAGTCTGTTCCAACACTTCAATTCACTGTGCGAAGTGAATGGAGTGTTGCTTCACTTTCTAAATGCTGTCCTTTCAGAGAAAATCACTTTCCTTTGAAAGTGCCTTAAGCTACTTAAAAGCTTTCACAAAAACTCACATCCGTTTCTCTGAAAGAGAAGCAGTCTGTTCCAACACTTCAATTCACTGTGCGAAGTGAATGGAGTGTTGCTTCACTTTCTACATGCTGTCCTTTCAGAGAAAATCACTTTCCTTTGAAAGTGCCTTAAGCTACTTACAAGCATTGAACAGAAATTCACAGGCGTTTCTCTGAAAGAGAAGCAGTCTGTTCCAACACTTCAATTCACTGTGCGAAGTGAATGGAGTGTTGCTTCACTTTCTACATGCTGTGCTTTCAGAGAAAATCACTTTCCTTTGAAAGTGCCTTAAGCTACTTAGAAGCTTTCACAAAAAACTCACATCCGTTTCTCTGAAAGAGAAGCAGTCTGTTCCAACACTTCAATTCACTGTGCGAAGTGAATGGAGCGTTGCTTCACTTTCTACATGCTGTCCTGTCAGAGAAAATCACTCTCCTTTGAAAGTGCCTTAAGCTACTTACAAGCTTTCACAAAAAACTCACATCTGTTTCTCTGAAAGAGAAGCAGTCTGTTCCAACACTTCAATTCACTGTGCGAAGTGAATGGAGTGTTGCTTCACTTTCTAAATGCTGTCCTTTCAGAGAAAATCACTTTCCTTTGAAAGTGCCTTAAGCTACTTACAAGCATTCAACAGAAATTCACATGCGTTTCTCTGAAAGAGAAGCAGTCTGTTCCAACACTTCAATTCACTGTGCGAAGTGAATGGAGTGTTGCTTCACTTTCTAAATGCTGTCCTGTCAAAGAAAATCACTTTCCTATGAAAGTGCCTTAAGCTACTTACAAGCTTTCACAAAAAACTCACATCCGTTTCTCTGAAAGAGAAGCAGTTTGTTCCAACATTTCAATTCACTGTGCGAAGTGAATGGAGTGTTGCTTCACTTTCTAAATGCTGTCCTGTCAGAGAAAATCACTTTCCTTTGAAAGTGCCTTAAGCTACTTACAAGCTTTCACAAAAAACTCACATGCGTTTCTCTGAAAGAGAAGCAGTCTGTTCCAACACTTCAATTCACTGTGCGAAGTGAATGGAGTGTTGCTTCACTTTCTAAATGCTGTCCTTTCAGAGAAAATCACTTTCCTTTGAAAGTGCCTTAAGCTACTTACAAGCATTCAACAGAAATTCACATGCGTTTCTCTGAAAGAGAAGCAGTCTGTTCCAACACTTCAATTCACTGTGCGAAGTGAATGGAGTGTTGCTTCACTTTCTAAATGCTGTCCTGTCAAAGAAAATCACTTTCCTTTGAAAGTGCCTTAAGCTACTTAAAAGCTTTCACAAAAAACTCACATGCGTTTCCCTGAAAGAGAAGCAGTCTGTTCCAACACTTCAAAGCACTGTGCGAAGTGAATGGAGTGTTGCTTCACTTTCTAAATGCTGTGCTTTCAGAGAAAATCACTTTCCTTTGAAAGTGCCTTAAGCTACTTAGATGCATTCAACAGAAATTCACATGCGTTTCTCTGAAAGAGAAGCAGTCTGTTCCAACATTTCAATACACTGTGCGAAGTGAATGGAGTGTTGCTTCACTTTCTAAATGCTGTCCTTTCAGAGAAAATCACTTTACTTTGAAAGTGCCTTAAGCTACTTACAAGCTTTCACAAAAAACTCACATCCGTTTCCCTGAAAGAGAAGCAGTCTGTTCCAACACTTCAATTCACTGTGCGAAGTGAATGGAGTGTTGCTTCACTTTCTAAATGCTGTTCTTTCAGAGAAAATCACTTTCCTTGAAAGTGCCTTAAGCTACTTACAAGCTTTCACAAAAAACACACATCCGTTTCTCTGAAAGAGAAGCAGTCTGTTCCAACACTTCAATTCACTGTGCGAAGTGAATGGAGTGTTGCTTCACTTTCTAAATGCTGTTCTTTCAGAGAAAATCGCTTTCCTTTGAAAGTGCCTTTAGCTACTTACAAGCTTTCACAAAAAACACACATCCGTTTCTCTGAAAGAGAAGCAGTCTGTTCCAACACTTCAATTCACTGTGCGAAGTGAATGGAGTGTTGCTTCACTTTCTAAATGCTGTCCTTTCAGAGTAAATCACTTTCCTTTGAAAGTGCCTTAAGCTACTTACAAGCATTCAACAGAAATTCACATGCGTTTCTCTGAAAGAGAAGCAGTCTGTTCCAACACTTCAATTCACTGTGCGAAGTGAACGGAGTGTTGCTTCACTTTCTAAATGCTGTCCTTTCAGAGAAAATCACTTTCCTTTGAAAGTGCCTTAAGCTACTTACAAGCATTGAACAGAAATTCACATGCGTTTCACTGAAAGAGAAGCAGTCTGTTCCAACACTTCAATTCACTGTGCGAAGTGAATGGAGTGTTGCTTCACTTTCCAAATGCTGTCCTGTCAGAGAAAATCACTTTCCTTTGAAAGTGCCTTAAGCTACTTACAAGCTTTCACAACAAACTCACATCCGTCTCTCTGAAAGAGAAGCAGTCTGTTCCAACACTTCAATTCACTGTGCGAAGTGAATGGAGTGTTGCTTCACTTTCTAAATGCTGTCCTTTCAGAGAAAATCACTTTCCTTTGAAAGTGCCTTAAGCTACTTACAAGCATTGAACAGAAATTCACATGCGTTTCTCTGAAAGAGAAGTAGTCTTTTCCAACACTTCAATTCACTGTGCGAAGTGAATGGAGTGTTGCTTCACTTTCTAAATGCTGTCCTTTCAGAGAAAATCACTTTCCTTTGAAAGTGCCTTAAGCTACTTAAAAGCTTTCACAAAAACTCACATCCGTTTCTCTGAAAGAGAAGCAGTCTGTTCCAACACTTCAATTCACTGTGCGAAGTGAATGGAGTGTTGCTTCACTTTCTAAATGCTGTCCTTTCAGAGAAAATCACTTTCCTTTGAAAGTGCCTTAAGCTACTTACAAGCTTTCACAAAAAACTCACATCCGTTTCTCTGAAAGAGAAGCAGTCTGTTCCAACACTTCAATTCACTGTGCGAAGTGAATGGAGTGTTGCTTCACTTTCTAAATGCTGTCCTTTCAGAGAATATCACTTTCTTTTGAAAGTGCCTTAAGCTACTTTCAAGCATTCAACAGAAATTCACATGCGTTTCTCTGAAAGAGAAGCAGTCTGTTCCAACACTCAATTCACTGTGCGAAGTGAATGGAGTGTTGCTTCACTTTCTAAATGCTGTCCTTTCAGAGAAAATCACTTTCCTTTGAAAGCGCCTTAAGCTACTTACAAGCATTCAACAGAAATTCACATGCGTTTCTCTGTATGAGAAGCAGTCTGTTCCAACACTTCAATTCACTGTGCGAAGTGAATGGAGTGTTGCTTCCCTTTTAAATGCTGTCCTGTCAAAGAAAATCACTTTCCTTTGAAAGTGCCTTAAGCTACTTACAAGCTTTCACAAAAAACTCACATGCGTTTGAAAGAGAAGCAGTTTGTTCCAACACTTCAATTCACTGTGCGAAGTGAATGGAGTGTTGCTTCACTTTCTACATGCTGTGCTTTCAGAGAAAATCACTTTCCTTTGAAAGTGTCTTAAGCTACTTACAAGCTTTCACAAAAAACTCACATGCGTTTCTCTGAAAGAGAAGCAGTCTGTTCCAACACTTCAATTCACTGTGCGAAGTGAATGGAGTGTTGCTTCACTTTCCAAATGCTGTCCTGTCAGAGAAAATCACTTTCCTTTGAAAGTGCCTTAAGCTACTTACAAGCTTTCACGAAAAACTCACATGCGTTTCCCTGAAAGAGAAGCAGTCTGTTCCAACACTTCAAATCACTGTGCGAAGTGAATGGAGTGTTGCTTCACTTTCTAAATGCTGTCCTTTCAGAGAAAATCACTTTCCTTTGAAAGTGCCTTAAGCTACTTACAAGCATTGAACAGAAATTCACATGCGTTTCTCTGAAAGAGAAGCAGTCTGTTCCAACACTTCAATTCACTGTGCGAAGTGAATGGAGTGTTGCTTCACTTTCTAAATGCTGTCCTTTCAGAGAAAATCACTTTCCTTTGAAAGTGCCTTAAGCTACTTAAAAGCTTTCACAAAAACTCACATCCGTTTCTCTGAAAGAGAAGCAGTCTGTTCCAACACTTCAATTCACTGTGCGAAGTGAATGGAGTGTTGCTTCACTTTCTAAATGCTGTCCTTTCAGAGAAAATCACTTTCCTTTGAAAGTGCCTTAAGCTACTTACAAGCATTGAACAGAAATTCACATGCGTTTCCCTGAAAGAGAAGCAGTCTGTTCCAACACTTCAATTCACTGTGCGAAGTGAATGGAGTGTTGCTTCACTTTCTAAATGCTGTCCTTTCAGAGAAAATCACTTTCCTTTGAAAGTGCCTTAAGCTACTTAAAAGCTTTCACAAAAACTCACATCCGTTTCTCTGAAAGAGAAGCAGTCTGTTCCAACACTTCAATTCACTGTGCGAAGTGAATGGAGTGTTGCTTCACTTTCTACATGCTGTCCTTTCAGAGAAAATCACTTTCCTTTGAAAGTGCCTTAAGCTACTTACAAGCATTGAACAGAAATTCACAGGCGTTTCTCTGAAAGAGAAGCAGTCTGTTCCAACACTTCAATTCACTGTGCGAAGTGAATGGAGTGTTGCTTCACTTTCTACATGCTGTGCTTTCAGAGAAAATCACTTTCCTTTGAAAGTGCCTTAAGCTACTTAGAAGCTTTCACAAAAAACTCACATCCGTTTCTCTGAAAGAGAAGCAGTCTGTTCCAACACTTCAATTCACTGTGCGAAGTGAATGGAGCGTTGCTTCACTTTCTACATGCTGTCCTGTCCGAGAAAATCACTCTCCTTTGAAAGTGCCTTAAGCTACTTACAAGCTTTCACAAAAAACTCACATCTGTTTCTCTGAAAGAGAAGCAGTCTGTTCCAACACTTCAATTCACTGTGCGAAGTGAATGGAGTGTTGCTTCACTTTCTAAATGCTGTCCTTTCAGAGAAAATCACTTTCCTTTGAAAGTGCCTTAAGCTACTTACAAGCATTCAACAGAAATTCACATGCGTTTCTCTGAAAGAGAAGCAGTCTGTTCCAACACTTCAATTCACTGTGCGAAGTGAATGGAGTGTTGCTTCACTTTCTAAATGCTGTCCTGTCAAAGAAAATCACTTTCCTATGAAAGTGCCTTAAGCTACTTACAAGCTTTCACAAAAAACTCACATCCGTTTCTCTGAAAGAGAAGCAGTTTGTTCCAACATTTCAATTCACTGTGCGAAGTGAATGGAGTGTTGCTTCACTTTCTAAATGCTGTCCTGTCAGAGAAAATCACTTTCCTTTGAAAGTGCCTTAAGCTACTTACAAGCTTTCACAAAAAACTCACATGCGTTTCTCTGAAAGAGAAGCAGTCTGTTCCAACACTTCAATTCACTGTGCGAAGTGAATGGAGTGTTGCTTCACTTTCTAAATGCTGTCCTTTCAGAGAAAATCACTTTCCTTTGAAAGTGCCTTAAGCTACTTACAAGCATTCAACAGAAATTCACATGCGTTTCTCTGAAAGAGAAGCAGTCTGTTCCAACACTTCAATTCACTGTGCGAAGTGAATGGAGTGTTGCTTCACTTTCTAAATGCTGTCCTGTCAAAGAAAATCACTTTCCTTTGAAAGTGCCTTAAGCTACTTAAAAGCTTTCACAAAAAACTCACATGCGTTTCCCTGAAAGAGAAGCAGTCTGTTCCAACACTTCAAAGCACTGTGCGAAGTGAATGGAGTGTTGCTTCACTTTCTAAATGCTGTGCTTTCAGAGAAAATCACTTTCCTTTGAAAGTGCCTTAAGCTACTTAGAAGCATTCAACAGAAATTCACATGCGTTTCTCTGAAAGAGAAGCAGTCTGTTCCAACATTTCAATACACTGTGCGAAGTGAATGGAGTGTTGCTTCACTTTCTAAATGCTGTCCTTTCAGAGAAAATCACTTTCCTTTGAAAGTGCCTTAAGCTACTTACAAGCTTTCACAAAAAACTCACATCCGTTTCCCTGAAAGAGAAGCAGTCTGTTCCAACACTTCAATTCACTGTGCGAAGTGAATGGAGTGTTGCTTCACTTTCTAAATGCTGTTCTTTCAGAGAAAATCACTTTCCTTGAAAGTGCCTTAAGCTACTTACAAGCTTTCACAAAAAACACACATCCGTTTCTCTGAAAGAGAAGCAGTCTGTTCCAACACTTCAATTCACTGTGCGAAGTGAATGGAGTGTTGCTTCACTTTCTAAATGCTGTTCTTTCAGAGAAAATCGCTTTCCTTTGAAAGTGCCTTTAGCTACTTACAAGCTTTCACAAAAAACACACATCCGTTTCTCTGAAAGAGAAGCAGTCTGTTCCAACACTTCAATTCACTGTGCGAAGTGAATGGAGTGTTGCTTCACTTTCTACATGCTGTGCTTTCAGAGAAAATCACTTTCCTTTGAAAGTGCCTTAAGCTACTTAGAAGCTTTCACAAAAAACTCACATCCGTTTCTCTGAAAGAGAAGCAGTCTGTTCCAACACTTCAATTCACTGTGCGAAGTGAATGGAGCGTTGCTTCACTTTCTACATGCTGTCCTGTCCGAGAAAATCACTCTCCTTTGAAAGTGCCTTAAGCTACTTACAAGCTTTCACAAAAAACTCACATCTGTTTCTCTGAAAGAGAAGCAGTCTGTTCCAACACTTCAATTCACTGTGCGAAGTGAATGGAGTGTTGCTTCACTTTCTAAATGCTGTCCTTTCAGAGAAAATCACTTTCCTTTGAAAGTGCCTTAAGCTACTTACAAGCATTCAACAGAAATTCACATGCGTTTCTCTGAAAGAGAAGCAGTCTGTTCCAACACTTCAATTCACTGTGCGAAGTGAATGGAGTGTTGCTTCACTTTCTAAATGCTGTCCTGTCAAAGAAAATCACTTTCCTATGAAAGTGCCTTAAGCTACTTACAAGCTTTCACAAAAAACTCACATCCGTTTCTCTGAAAGAGAAGCAGTTTGTTCCAACATTTCAATTCACTGTGCGAAGTGAATGGAGTGTTGCTTCACTTTCTAAATGCTGTCCTGTCAGAGAAAATCACTTTCCTTTGAAAGTGCCTTAAGCTACTTACAAGCTTTCACAAAAAACTCACATGCGTTTCTCTGAAAGAGAAGCAGTCTGTTCCAACACTTCAATTCACTGTGCGAAGTGAATGGAGTGTTGCTTCACTTTCTAAATGCTGTCCTTTCAGAGAAAATCACTTTCCTTTGAAAGTGCCTTAAGCTACTTACAAGCATTCAACAGAAATTCACATGCGTTTCTCTGAAAGAGAAGCAGTCTGTTCCAACACTTCAATTCACTGTGCGAAGTGAATGGAGTGTTGCTTCACTTTCTAAATGCTGTCCTGTCAAAGAAAATCACTTTCCTTTGAAAGTGCCTTAAGCTACTTAAAAGCTTTCACAAAAAACTCACATGCGTTTCCCTGAAAGAGAAGCAGTCTGTTCCAACACTTCAAAGCACTGTGCGAAGTGAATGGAGTGTTGCTTCACTTTCTAAATGCTGTGCTTTCAGAGAAAATCACTTTCCTTTGAAAGTGCCTTAAGCTACTTAGAAGCATTCAACAGAAATTCACATGCGTTTCTCTGAAAGAGAAGCAGTCTGTTCCAACATTTCAATACACTGTGCGAAGTGAATGGAGTGTTGCTTCACTTTCTAAATGCTGTCCTTTCAGAGAAAATCACTTTCCTTTGAAAGTGCCTTAAGCTACTTACAAGCTTTCACAAAAAACTCACATCCGTTTCCCTGAAAGAGAAGCAGTCTGTTCCAACACTTCAATTCACTGTGCGAAGTGAATGGAGTGTTGCTTCACTTTCTAAATGCTGTTCTTTCAGAGAAAATCACTTTCCTTGAAAGTGCCTTAAGCTACTTACAAGCTTTCACAAAAAACACACATCCGTTTCTCTGAAAGAGAAGCAGTCTGTTCCAACACTTCAATTCACTGTGCGAAGTGAATGGAGTGTTGCTTCACTTTCTAAATGCTGTTCTTTCAGAGAAAATCGCTTTCCTTTGAAAGTGCCTTTAGCTACTTACAAGCTTTCACAAAAAACACACATCCGTTTCTCTGAAAGAGAAGCAGTCTGTTCCAACACTTCAATTCACTGTGCGAAGTGAATGGAGTGTTGCTTCACTTTCTAAATGCTGTCCTTTCAGAGAAAATCACTTTCCTTTGAAAGTGCCTTAAGCTACTTACAAGCATTGAACAGAAATTCACATGCGTTTCACTGAAAGAGAAGCAGTCTGTTCCAACACTTCAATTCACTGTGCGAAGTGAATGGAGTGTTCTTTCACTTTCCAAATGCTGTCCTGTCAGAGAAAATCACTTTCCTTTGAAAGTGCCTTAAGCTACTTACAAGCTTTCACAACAAACTCACATCCGTCTCTCTGAAAGAGAAGCAGTCTGTTCCAACACTTCAATTCACTGTGCGAAGTGAATGGAGTGTTGCTTCACTTTCTAAATGCTGTCCTTTCAGAGAAAATCACTTTCCTTTGAAAGTGCATTAAGCTACTTACAAGCATTGAACAGAAATTCACATGCGTTTCTCTGAAAGAGAAGTAGTCTTTTCCAACACTTCAATTCACTGTGCGAAGTGAATGGAGTGTTGCTTCACTTTCTAAATGCTGTCCTTTCAGAGAAAATCACTTTCCTTTGAAAGTGCCTTAAGCTACTTAAAAGCTTTCACAAAAACTCACATCCGTTTCTCTGAAAGAGAAGCAGTCTGTTCCAACACTTCAATTCACTGTGCGAAGTGAATGGAGTGTTGCTTCACTTTCTAAATGCTGTCCTTTCAGAGAAAATCACTTTCCTTTGAAAGTGCCTTAAGCTACTTACAAGCTTTCACAAAAAACTCACATCCGTTTCTCTGAAAGAGAAGCAGTCTGTTCCAACACTTCAATTCACTGTGCGAAGTGAATGGAGTGTTGCTTCACTTTCTAAATGCTGTCCTTTCAGAGAATATCACTTTCTTTTGAAAGTGCCTTAAGCTACTTTCAAGCATTCAACAGAAATTCACATGCGTTTCTCTGAAAGAGAAGCAGTCTGTTCCAACACTCAATTCACTGTGCGAAGTGAATGGAGTGTTGCTTCACTTTCTAAATGCTGTCCTTTCAGAGAAAATCACTTTCCTTTGAAAGCGCCTTAAGCTACTTACAAGCATTCAACAGAAATTCACATGCGTTTCTCTGTATGAGAAGCAGTCTGTTCCAACACTTCAATTCACTGTGCGAAGTGAATGGAGTGTTGCTTCACTTTCTAAATGCTGTCCTGTCAGAGAAAATCACTTTCCTTTGAAAGTGCCTTAAGCTACTTACAAGCTTTCACAAAAAACTCACATGCGTTTCCCTGAAAGAGAAGCAGTCTGTTCCAACACTTCAAATCACTGTGCGAAGTGAATGGAGTGTTGCTTCACTTTCTAAATGCTGTCCTTTCAGAGAAAATCACTTTCCTTTGAAAGTGCCTTAAGCTACTTTCAAGCATTCAACAGAAATTCACATGCGTTTCTCTGAAAGAGAAGCAGTCTGTTCCAACATTTCAATACACTGTGCGAAGTGAATGGAGTGTTGCTTCACTTTCTAAATGCTGTCCTTTCAGAGAAAATCACTTTCCTTTGAAAGTGCCTTAAGCTACTTACAAGCTTTCACAAAAAACTCACATCCGTTTCTCTGAAAGAGAAGCAGTCTGTTCCAACACTTCAATTCACTGTGCGAAGTGAATGGAGTGTTGCTTCACTTTCTAAATGCTGTTCTTTCAGAGAAAATCACTTTCCTTGAAAGTGCCTTAAGCTACTTACAAGCTTTCACAAAAAACACACATCCGTTTCTCTGAAAGAGAAGCAGTCTGTTCCAACACTTCAATTCACTGTGCGAAGTGAATGGAGTGTTGCTTCACTTTCTAAATGCTGTTCTTTCAGAGAAAATCGCTTTCCTTTGAAAGTGCCTTTAGCTACTTACAAGCTTTCACAAAAAACACACATCCGTTTCTCTGAAAGAAAAGCAGTCTGTTCCAACACTTCAATTCACTGTGCGAAGTGAATGGAGTGTTGCTTCACTTTCTAAATGCTGTCCTTTCAGAGAAAATCACTTTCCTTTGAAAGTGCCTTAAGCTACTTACAAGCATTGAACAGAAATTCACATGCGTTTCTCTGAAAGAGAAGCAGTCTGTTCCAACACTTCAATTCACTGTGCGAAGTGAATGGAGTGTTGCTTCACTTTCCAAATGCTGTCCTGTCAGAGAAAATCACTTTCCTTTGAAAGTGCCTTATGCTACTTACAAGCTTTCACAAAAAACTCACATGCGTTTCTCTGAAAGAGAAGAAGTCTGTTCCAACACTTCAATTCACTGTGCGAAGTGAATGGAGTGTTGCTTCACTTTCTAAATGCTGTCCTTTCAGAGAAAATCACTTTCCTTTGAAAGTGCCTTAAGCTACTTACAAGCATTGAACAGAAATTCACATGCGTTTCCCTGAAAGAGAAGCAGTCTGTTCCAACACTTCAATTCACTGTGCGAAGTGAATGGAGTGTTGCTTCACTTTCTAAATGCTGTCCTTTCAGAGAAAATCACTTTCCTTTGAAAGTGCCTTAAGCTACTTAAAAGCTTTCACAAAAACTCACATCCGTTTCTCTGAAAGAGAAGCAGTCTGTTCCAACACTTCAATTCACTGTGCGAAGTGAATGGAGTGTTGCTTCACTTTCTACATGCTGTCCTTTCAGAGAAAATCACTTTCCTTTGAAAGTGCCTTAAGCTACTTACAAGCATTGAACAGAAATTCACAGGCGTTTCGCTGAAAGAGAAGCAGTCTGTTCCAACACTTCAATTCACTGTGCGAAGTGAATGGAGTGTTGCTTCACTTTCTACATGCTGTGCTTTCAGAGAAAATCACTTTCCTTTGAAAGTGCCTTAAGCTACTTAGAAGCTTTCACAAAAAACTCACATCCGTTTCTCTGAAAGAGAAGCAGTCTGTTCCAACACTTCAATTCACTGTGCGAAGTGAATGGAGCGTTGCTTCACTTTCTACATGCTGTCCTGTCAGAGAAAATCACTCTCCTTTGAAAGTGCCTTAAGCTACTTACAAGCTTTCACAAAAAACTCACATCTGTTTCTCTGAAAGAGAAGCAGTCTGTTCCAACACTTCAATTCACTGTGCGAAGTGAATGGAGTGTTGCTTCACTTTCTAAATGCTGTCCTTTCAGAGAAAATCACTTTCCTTTGAAAGTGCCTTAAGCTACTTACAAGCATTCAACAGAAATTCACATGCGTTTCTCTGAAAGAGAAGCAGTCTGTTCCAACACTTCAATTCACTGTGCGAAGTGAATGGAGTGTTGCTTCACTTTCTAAATGCTGTCCTGTCAAAGAAAATCACTTTCCTATGAAAGTGCCTTAAGCTACTTACAAGCTTTCACAAAAAACTCACATGCGTTTCTCTGAAAGAGAAGCAGTTTGTTCCAACATTTCAATTCACTGTGCGAAGTGAATGGAGTGTTGCTTCACTTTCTACATGCTGTGCTTTCAGAGAAAATCACTTTCCTTTGAAAGTGCCTTAAGCTACTTACAAGCTTTCACAAAAAACTCACATGCGTTTCTCTGAAAGAGAAGCAGTCTGTTCCAACACTTCAATTCACTGTGCGAAGTGAATGGAGTGTTGCTTCACTTTCTAAATGCTGTCCTGTCAAAGAAAATCACGTTCCTTTGAAAGTGCCTTAAGCTACTTACAAGCTTTCACAAAAAACTCACATGCGTTTCTCTGAAAGAGAAGCAGTTTGTTCCAACATTTCAATGCACTGTGCGAAGTGAATGGAGTGTTGCTTCACTTTCTACATGCTGTGCTTTCAGAGAAAATCACTTTCCTTTGAAAGTGCCTTAAGGTACTTACAAGCTTTCACAAAAAACTCACATGCGTTTCTCTGAAAGAGAAGCAGTCTGTTCCAACACTTCAATTCACTGTGCGAAGTGAATGGAGTGTTGCTTCACTTTCTAAATGCTCTCCTGTCAGAGAAAATCACTTTCCTTTGAAAGTGCCTTAAGCTACTTAAAAGCTTTCACAAAAAACTCACATGCGTTTCCCTGAAAGAGAAGCAGTCTGTTCCAACACTTCAAAGCACTGTGCGAAGTGAATGGAGTGTTGCTTCACTTTCTAAATGCTGTCCTTTCAGAGAAAATCACTTTCCTTTGAAAGTGCCTTAAGCTACTTAGAAGCATTCAACAGAAATTCACATGCGTTTCTCTGAAAGAGAAGCAGTCTGTTCCAACATTTCAATACACTGTGCGAAGTGAATGGAGTGTTGCTTCACTTTCTAAATGCTGTCCTTTCAGAGAAAATCACTTTACTTTGAAAGTGCCTTAAGCTACTTACAAGCTTTCACAAAAAACTCACATCCGTTTCCCTGAAAGAGAAGCAGTCTGTTCCAACACTTCAATTCACTGTGCGAAGTGAATGGAGTGTTGCTTCACTTTCTAAATGCTGTTCTTTCAGAGAAAATCACTTTCCTTGAAAGTGCCTTAAGCTGCTTACAAGCTTTCACAAAAAACACACATCCGTTTCTCTGAAAGAGAAGCAGTCTGTTCCAACACTTCAATTCACTGTGCGAAGTGAATGGAGTGTTGCTTCACTTTCTAAATGCTGTTCTTTCAGAGAAAATCGCTTTCCTTTGAAAGTGCCTTTAGCTACTTACAAGCTTTCACAAAAAACACACATCCGTTTCTCTGAAAGAGAAGCAGTCTGTTCCAACACTTCAATTCACTGTGCGAAGTGAATGGAGTGTTGCTTCACTTTCTAAATGCTGTCCTTTCAGAGTAAATCACTTTCCTTTGAAAGTGCCTTAAGCTACTTACAAGCATTCAACAGAAATTCACATGCGTTTCTCTGAAAGAGAAGCAGTCTGTTCCAACACTTCAATTCACTGTGCGAAGTGAATGGAGTGTTGCTTCACTTTCTAAATGCTGTCCTTTCAGAGAAAATCACTTTCCTTTGAAAGTGCCTTAAGCTACTTACAAGCATTGAACAGAAATTCACATGCGTTTCACTGAAAGAGAAGCAGTCTGTTCCAACACTTCAATTCACTGTGCGAAGTGAATGGAGTGTTGCTTCACTTTCCAAATGCTGTCCTGTCAGAGAAAATCACTTTCCTTTGAAAGTGCCTTAAGCTACTTACAAGCTTTCACAACAAACTCACATCCGTCTCTCTGAAAGAGAAGCAGTCTGTTCCAACACTTCAATTCACTGTGCGAAGTGAATGGAGTGTTGCTTCACTTTCTAAATGCTGTCCTTTCAGAGAAAATCACTTTCCTTTGAAAGTGCCTTAAGCTACTTACAAGCATTGAACAGAAATTCACATGCGTTTCTCTGAAAGAGAAGCAGTCTTTTCCAACACTTCAATTCACTGTGCGAAGTGAATGGAGTGTTGCTTCACTTTCTAAATGCTGTCCTTTCAGAGAAAATCACTTTCCTTTGAAAGTGCCTTAAGCTACTTAAAAGCTTTCACAAAAACTCACATCCGTTTCTCTGAAAGAGAAGCAGTCTGTTCCAACACTTCAATTCACTGTGCGAAGTGAATGGAGTGTTGCTTCACTTTCTAAATGCTGTCCTTTCAGAGAAAATCACTTTCCTTTGAAAGTGCCTTAAGCTACTTACAAGCTTTCACAAAAAACTCACATCCGTTTCTCTGAAAGAGAAGCAGTCTGTTCCAACACTTCAATTCACTGTGCGAAGTGAATGGAGTGTTGCTTCACTTTCTAAATGCTGTCCTTTCAGAGAATATCACTTTCTTTTGAAAGTGCCTTAAGCTACTTTCAAGCATTCAACAGAAATTCACATGCGTTTCTCTGAAAGAGAAGCAGTCTGTTCCAACACTCAATTCACTGTGCGAAGTGAATGGAGTGTTGCTTCACTTTCTAAATGCTGTCCTTTCAGAGAAAATCACTTTCCTTTGAAAGCGCCTTAAGCTACTTACAAGCATTCAACAGAAATTCACATACGTTTCTCTGTATGAGAAGCAGTCTGTTCCAACACTTCAATTCACTGTGCGAAGTGAATGGAGTGTTGCTTCACTTTCTAAATGCTGTCCTGTCAGAGAAAATCACTTTCCTTTGAAAGTGCCTTAAGCTACTTACAAGCTTTCACAAAAAACTCACATGCGTTTCTCTGAATGAGAAGCAGTTTGTTCCAACACTTCAATTCACTGTGCGAAGTGAATGGAGTGTTGCTTCACTTTCTACATGCTGTCCTTTCAGAGAAAATCACTTTCCTTTGAAAGTGCCTTAAGCTACTTACAAGCATTCAACAGAAATTCACATGCGTTTCTCTGAAAGAGAAGCAGTCTGTTCCAACACTTCAATTCACTGTGCGAAGTGAATGGAGTGTTGCTTCCCTTTTAAATGCTGTCCTGTCAAAGAAAATCACTTTCCTTTGAAAGTGCCTTAAGCTACTTACAAGCTTTCACAAAAAACTCACATGCGTTTGAAAGAGAAGCAGTTTGTTCCAACACTTCAATTCACTGTGCGAAGTGAATGGAGTGTTGCTTCCCTTTTAAATGCTGTCCTGTCAAAGAAAATCACTTTCCTTTGAAAGTGCCTTAAGCTACTTACAAGCTTTCACAAAAAACTCACATGCGTTTGAAAGAGAAGCAGTTTGTTCCAACACTTCAATTCACTGTGCGAAGTGAATGGAGTGTTGCTTCACTTTCTACATGCTGTCCTGTCAGAGAAAATCACTTTCCTTTGAAAGTGCCTTAAGCTACTTACAAGCTTTCACAAAAAACTCACATCCGTTTCTCTGAAAGAGAAGCAGTATGTTCCAACACTTCAATTCACTGTGCGAAGTGAATGGAGTGTTGCTTCACTTTCTAAATGCTGTCCTTTCAGAGAAAATCACTTTCCTTTGAAAGTGCCTTAAGCTACTTACAAGCATTGAACAGAAATTCACATGCGTTTCTCTGAAAGAGAAGCAGTCTGTTCCAACACTTCAATTCACTGTGCGAAGTGAATGGAGTGTTGTTTCACTTTCCAAATGCTGTCCTGTCAGAGAAAATCACTTTCCTTTGAAAGTGCCTTAAGCTACTTACAAGCTTTCACAAAAAACTCACATGCGTTTCTCTGAAAGAGAAGCAGTCTGTTCCAACACTTCAATTCACTGTGCGAAGTGAATGGAGTGTTGCTTCACTTTCTAAATGCTGTCCTTTCAGAGAAAATCACTTTCCTTTGAAAGTGCCTTAAGCTACTTACAAGCATTGAACAGAAATTCACATGCGTTTCCCTGAAAGAGAAGCAGTCTGTTCCAACACTTCAATTCACTGTGCGAAGTGAATGGAGTGTTGCTTCACTTTCTAAATGCTGTCCTTTCAGAGAAAATCACTTTCCTTTGAAAGTGCCTTAAGCTACTTAAAAGCTTTCACAAAAACTCACATCCGTTTCTCTGAAAGAGAAGCAGTCTGTTCCAACACTTCAATTCACTGTGCGAAGTGAATGGAGTGTTGCTTCACTTTCTAAATGCTGTCCTTTCAGAGAAAATCACTTTCCTTTGAAAGTGCCTTAAGCTACTTAAAAGCTTTCACAAAAACTCACATCCGTTTCTCTGAAAGAGAAGCAGTCTGTTCCAACACTTCAATTCACTGTGCGAAGTGAATGGAGTGTTGCTTCACTTTCTACATGCTGTCCTTTCAGAGAAAATCACTTTCCTTTGAAAGTGCCTTAAGCTACTTACAAGCATTCAACAGAAATTCACATGCGTTTCTCTGAAAGAGAAGCAGTCTGTTCCAACACTTCAATTCACTGTGCGAAGTGAATGGAGTGTTGCTTCCCTTTTAAATGCTGTCCTGTCAGAGAAAATCACTTTCCTTTGAAAGTGCCTTAAGCTACTTACAAGCTTTCACAAAAAACTCACATGCGTTTGAAAGAGAAGCAGTTTGTTCCAACACTTCAATTCACTGTGCGAAGTGAATGGAGTGTTGCTTCCCTTTTAAATGCTGTCCTGTCAAAGAAAATCACTTTCCTTTGAAAGTGCCTTAAGCTACTTACAAGCTTTCACAAAAAACTCACATGCGTTTGAAAGAGAAGCAGTTTGTTCCAACACTTCAATTCACTGTGCGAAGTGAATGGAGTGTTGCTTCACTTTCTACATGCTGTCCTGTCAGAGAAAATCACTTTCCTTTGAAAGTGCCTTAAGCTACTTACAAGCTTTCACAAAAAACTCACATCCGTTTCTCTGAAAGAGAAGCAGTCTGTTCCAACACTTCAATTCACTGTGCGAAGTGAATGGAGTGTTGCTTCACTTTCTAAATGCTGTCCTTTCAGAGAAAATCACTTTCCTTTGAAAGTGCCTTAAGCTACTTACAAGCATTGAACAGAAATTCACATGCGTTTCTCTGAAAGAGAAGCAGTCTGTTCCAACACTTCAATTCACTGTGCGAAGTGAATGGAGTGTTGCTTCACTTTCCAAATGCTGTCCTGTCAGAGAAAATCACTTTCCTTTGAAAGTGCCTTAAGCTACTTACAAGCTTTCACAAAAAACTCACATGCGTTTCTCTGAAAGAGAAGCAGTCTGTTCCAACACTTCAATTCACTGTGCGAAGTGAATGGAGTGTTGCTTCACTTTCTAAATGCTGTCCTTTCAGAGAAAATCACTTTCCTTTGAAAGTGCCTTAAGCTACTTACAAGCATTGAACAGAAATTCACATGCGTTTCCCTGAAAGAGAAGCAGTCTGTTCCAACACTTCAATTCACTGTGCGAAGTGAATGGAGTGTTGCTTCACTTTCTAAATGCTGTCCTTTCAGAGAAAATCACTTTCCTTTGAAAGTGCCTTAAGCTACTTAAAAGCTTTCACAAAAACTCACATCCGTTTCTCTGAAAGAGAAGCAGTCTGTTCCAACACTTCAATTCACTGTGCGAAGTGAATGGAGTGTTGCTTCACTTTCTACATGCTGTCCTTTCAGAGAAAATCACTTTCCTTTGAAAGTGCCTTAAGCTACTTACAAGCATTGAACAGAAATTCACAGGCGTTTCTCTGAAAGAGAAGCAGTCTGTTCCAACACTTCAATTCACTGTGCGAAGTGAATGGAGTGTTGCTTCACTTTCTACATGCTGTGCTTTCAGAGAAAATCACTTTCCTTTGAAAGTGTCTTAAGCTACTTAGAAGCTTTCACAAAAAACTCACATGCGTTTCTCTGAAAGAGAAGCAGTCTGTTCCAACACTTCAATTCACTGTGCGAAGTGAATGGAGTGTTGCTTCACTTTCTAAATGCTGTCCTTTCAGAGAAAATCACTTTCCTTTGAAAGTGCCTTAAGCTCCTTACAAGCATTCAACAGAAATTCACATGCGTTTCTCTGAAAGAGAAGCAGTCTGTTCCAACACTTCAATTCACTGTGCGAAGTGAATGGAGTGTTGCTTCACTTTCTAAATGCTGTCCTGTCAAAGAAAATCACTTTCCTTTGAAAGTGCCTTAAGCTACTTACAAGCTTTCACAAAAAACTCACATGCGTTTCTCTGAAAGAGAAGCAGTTTGTTCCAACATTTCAATGCACTGTGCGAAGTGAATGGAGTGTTGCTTCACTTTCTACATGCTGTGCTTTCAGAGAAAATCACTTTCCTTTGAAAGTGCCTTAAGGTACTTACAAGCTTTCACAAAAAACTCACATGCGTTTCTCTGAAAGAGAAGCAGTCTGTTCCAACACTTCAATTCACTGTGCGAAGTGAATGGAGTGTTGCTTCACTTTCTAAATGCTCTCCTGTCAGAGAAAATCACTTTCCTTTGAAAGTGCCTTAAGCTACTTAAAAGCTTTCACAAAAAACTCACATGCGTTTCCCTGAAAGAGAAGCAGTCTGTTCCAACACTTCAAAGCACTGTGCGAAGTGAATGGAGTGTTGCTTCACTTTCTAAATGCTGTCCTTTCAGAGAAAATCACTTTCCTTTGAAAGTGCCTTAAGCTACTTACAAGCATTCAACAGAAATTCACATGCGTTTCTCTGTATGAGAAGCAGTCTGTTCCAACACTTCAATTCACTGTGCGAAGTGAATGGAGTGTTGCTTCACTTTCTAAATGCTGTCCTTTCAGAGAAAATCACTTTCCTTTGAAAGTGCCTTAAGCTACTTACAAGCTTTCACAAAAAACTCACATGCGTTTCTCTGAATGAGAAGCAGTTTGTTCCAACACTTCAATTCACTGTGCGAAGTGAATGGAGTGTTGCTTCACTTTCTACATGCTGTCCTTTCAGAGAAAATCACTTTCCTTTGAAAGTGCCTTAAGCTACTTACAAGCATTCAACAGAAATTCACATGCGTTTCTCTGAAAGAGAAGCAGTCTGTTCCAACACTTCAATTCACTGTGCGAAGTGAATGGAGTGTTGCTTCCCTTTTAAATGCTGTCCTGTCAAAGAAAATCACTTTCCTTTGAAAGTGCCTTAAGCTACTTACAAGCTTTCACAAAAAACTCACATGCGTTTGAAAGAGAAGCAGTTTGTTCCAACACTTCAATTTACTGTGCGAAGTGAATGGAGTGTTGCTTCCCTTTTAAATGCTGTCCTGTCAAAGAAAATCACTTTCCTTTGAAAGTGCCTTAAGCTACTTACAAGCTTTCACAAAAAACTCACATGCGTTTGAAAGAGAAGCAGTTTGTTCCAACACTTCAATTCACTGTGCGAAGTGAATGGAGTGTTGCTTCACTTTCTACATGCTGTCCTGTCAGAGAAAATCACTTTCCTTTGAAAGTGCCTTAAGCTACTTACAAGCTTTCACAAAAAACTCACATGCGTTTCCCTGAAAGAGAAGCAGTCTGTTCCAACTCTTCAATTCACTGTGCGAAGTGAATGGAGTGTTGCTTCACTTTCTAAATGCTGTCCTTTCAGAGAAAATCACTTTCCTTTGAAAGTGCCTTAAGCTACTTACAAGCATTGAACAGAAATTCACATGCGTTTCTCTGAAAGAGAAGCAGTCTGTTCCAACACTTCAATTCACTGTGCGAAGTGAATGGAGTGTTGCTTCACTTTCCAAATGCTGTCCTGTCAGAGAAAATCACTTTCCTTTGAAAGTGCCTTAAGCTACTTACAAGCTTTCACAAAAAACTCACATGCGTTTCTCTGAAAGAGAAGCAGTCTGTTCCAACACTTCAATTCACTGTGCGAAGTGAATGGAGTGTTGCTTCACTTTCTAAATGCTGTCCTTTCAGAGAAAATCACTTTCCTTTGAAAGTGCCTTAAGCTACTTACAAGCATTGAACAGAAATTCACATGCGTTTCCCTGAAAGAGAAGCAGTCTGTTCCAACACTTCAATTCACTGTGCGAAGTGAATGGAGTGTTGCTTCACTTTCTAAATGCTGTCCTTTCAGAGAAAATCACTTTCCTTTGAAAGTGCCTTAAGCTACTTAAAAGCTTTCACAAAAACTCACATCCGTTTCTCTGAAAGAGAAGCAGTCTGTTCCAACACTTCAATTCACTGTGCGAAGTGAATGGAGTGTTGCTTCACTTTCTAAATGCTGTCCTTTCAGAGAAAATCACTTTCCTTTGAAAGTGCCTTAAGCTACTTAAAAGCTTTCACAAAAACTCACATCCGTTTCTCTGAAAGAGAAGCAGTCTGTTCCAACACTTCAATTCACTGTGCGAAGTGAATGGAGTGTTGCTTCACTTTCTACATGCTGTCCTTTCAGAGAAAATCACTTTCCTTTGAAAGTGCCTTAAGCTACTTACAAGCATTCAACAGAAATTCACATGCGTTTCTCTGAAAGAGAAGCAGTCTGTTCCAACACTTCAATTCACTGTGCGAAGTGAATGGAGTGTTGCTTCCCTTTTAAATGCTGTCCTGTCAAAGAAAATCACTTTCCTTTGAAAGTGCCTTAAGCTACTTACAAGCTTTCACAAAAAACTCACATGCGTATGAAAGAGAAGCAGTTTGTTCCAACACTTCAATTCACTGTGCGAAGTGAATGGAGTGTTGCTTCCCTTTTAAATGCTGTCCTGTCAAAGAAAATCACTTTCCTTTGAAAGTGCCTTAAGCTACTTACAAGCTTTCACAAAAAACTCACATGCGTTTGAAAGAGAAGCAGTTTGTTCCAACACTTCAATTCACTGTGCGAAGTGAATGGAGTGTTGCTTCACTTTCTACATGCTGTCCTGTCAGAGAAAATCACTTTCCTTTGAAAGTGCCTTAAGCTACTTACAAGCTTTCACAAAAAACTCACATCCGTTTCTCTGAAAGAGAAGCAGTCTGTTCCAACACTTCAATTCACTGTGCGAAGTGAATGGAGTGTTGCTTCACTTTCTAAATGCTGTCCTTTCAGAGAAAATCACTTTCCTTTGAAAGTGCCTTAAGCTACTTACAAGCATTGAACAGAAATTCACATGCGTTTCTCTGAAAGAGAAGCAGTCTGTTCCAACACTTCAATTCACTGTGCGAAGTGAATGGAGTGTTGCTTCACTTTCCAAATGCTGTCCTGTCAGAGAAAATCACTTTCCTTTGAAAGTGCCTTAAGCTACTTACAAGCTTTCACAAAAAACTCACATGCGTTTCTCTGAAAGAGAAGCAGTCTGTTCCAACACTTCAATTCACTGTGCGAAGTGAATGGAGTGTTGCTTCACTTTCTAAATGCTGTCCTTTCAGAGAAAATCACTTTCCTTTGAAAGTGCCTTAAGCTACTTACAAGCATTGAACAGAAATTCACATGCGTTTCCCTGAAAGAGAAGCAGTCTGTTCCAACACTTCAATTCACTGTGCGAAGTGAATGGAGTGTTGCTTCACTTTCTAAATGCTGTCCTTTCAGAGAAAATCACTTTCCTTTGAAAGTGCCTTAAGCTACTTAAAAGCTTTCACAAAAACTCACATCCGTTTCTCTGAAAGAGAAGCAGTCTGTTCCAACACTTCAATTCACTGTGCGAAGTGAATGGAGTGTTGCTTCACTTTCTACATGCTGTCCTTTCAGAGAAAATCACTTTCCTTTGAAAGTGCCTTAAGCTACTTACAAGCATTGAACAGAAATTCACAGGCGTTTCTCTGAAAGAGAAGCAGTCTGTTCCAACACTTCAATTCACTGTGCGAAGTGAATGGAGTGTTGCTTCACTTTCTACATGCTGTGCTTTCAGAGAAAATCACTTTCCTTTGAAAGTGCCTTAAGCTACTTAGAAGCTTTCACAAAAAACTCACATCCGTTTCTCTGAAAGAGAAGCAGTCTGTTCCAACACTTCAATTCACTGTGCGAAGTGAATGGAGCGTTGCTTCACTTTCTACATGCTGTCCTGTCAGAGAAAATCACTCTCCTTTGAAAGTGCCTTAAGCTACTTACAAGCATTCAACAGAAATTCACATGCGTTTCTCTGAAAGAGAAGCAGTCTGTTCCAACACTTCAATTCACTGTGCGAAGTGAATGGAGTGTTGCTTCACTTTCTAAATGCTGTCCTGTCAAAGAAAATCACTTTCCTTTGAAAGTGCCTTAAGCTACTTACAAGCTTTCACAAAAAACTCACATGCGTTTCTCTGAAAGAGAAGCAGTTTGTTCCAACATTTCAATGCACTGTGCGAAGTGAATGGAGTGTTGCTTCACTTTCTACATGCTGTGCTTTCAGAGAAAATCACTTTCCTTTGAAAGTGCCTTAAGATACTTACAAGCTTTCACAAAAAACTCACATGCGTTTCTCTGAAAGAGAAGCAGTCTGTTCCAACACTTCAATTCACTGTGCGAAGTGAATGGAGTGTTGCTTCACTTTCTAAATGCTCTCCTGTCAGAGAAAATCACTTTCCTTTGAAAGTGCCTTAAGCTACTTAAAAGCTTTCACAAAAAACTCACATGCGTTTCCCTGAAAGAGAAGCAGTCTGTTCCAACACTTCAAAGCACTGTGCGAAGTGAATGGAGTGTTGCTTCACTTTCTAAATGCTGTCCTTTCAGAGAAAATCACTTTCCTTTGAAAGTGCCTTAAGCTACTTAGAAGCATTCAACAGAAATTCACATGCGTTTCTCTGAAAGAGAAGCAGTCTGTTCCAACATTTCAATACACTGTGCGAAGTGAATGGAGTGTTGCTTCACTTTCTAAATGCTGTCCTTTCAGAGAAAATCACTTTCCTTTGAAAGTGCCTTAAGCTACTTACAAGCTTTCACAAAAAACTCACATCCGTTTCCCTGAAAGAGAAGCAGTCTGTTCCAACACTTCAATTCACTGTGCGAAGTGAATGGAGTGTTGCTTCACTTTCTAAATGCTGTTCTTTCAGAGAAAATCACTTTCCTTGAAAGTGCCATAAGCTACTTACAAGCTTTCACAAAAAACACACATTCGTTTCTCTGAAAGAGAAGCAGTCTGTTCCAACACTTCAATTCACTGTGCGAAGTGAATGGAGTGTTGCTTCACTTTCTAAATGCTGTTCTTTCAGAGAAAATCGCTTTCCTTTGAAAGTGCCTTTAGCTACTTACAAGCTTTCACAGAAAACACACATCCGTTTCTCTGAAAGAGAAGCAGTCTGTTCCAACACTTCAATTCACTGTGCGAAGTGAATGGAGTGTTCCTTCACTTTCTAAATGCTGTCCTTTCAGAGTAAATCACTTTCCTTTGAAAGTGCCTTAAGCTACTTACAAGCATTCAACAGAAATTCACATGCGTTTCTCTGAAAGAGAAGCAGTCTGTTCCAACACTTCAATTCACTGTGCGAAGTGAATGGAGTGTTGCTTCACTTTCTAAATGCTGTCCTTTCAGAGAAAATCACTTTCCTTTGAAAGTGCCTTAAGCTACTTACAAGCATTGAACAGAAATTCACATGCGTTTCACTGAAAGAGAAGCAGTCTGTTCCAACACTTCAATTCACTGTGCGAAGTGAATGGAGTGTTGCTTCACTTTCCAAATGCTGTCCTGTCAGAGAAAATCACTTTCCTTTGAAAGTGCCTTAAGCTACTTACAAGCATTCAACAGAAATTCACATGCGTTTCGCTGAAAGAGAAGCAGTCTGTTCCAACACTTCAATTCACTGTGCGAAGTGAATGGAGTGTTGCTTCACTTTCTAAGTGCTGTCCTGTCAAAGAAAATCACTTTCCTTTGAAAGTGCCTTAAGCTACTTACAAGCTTTCACAAAAAACTCACATGCGTTTCTCTGAAAGAGAAGCAGTTTGTTCCAACATTTCAATGCACTGTGCGAAGTGAATGGAGTGTTGCTTCACTTTCTACATGCTGTGCTTTCAGAGAAAATCACTTTCCTTTGAAAGTGCCTTAAGGTACTTACAAGCTTTCACAAAAAAATCACATGCGTTTCTCTGAAAGAGAAGCAGTCTGTTCCAACACTTCAATTCACTGTGCGAAGTGAATGGAGTGTTGCTTCACTTTCTAAATGCTCTCCTGTCAGAGAAAATCACTTTCCTTTGAAAGTGCCTTAAGCTACTTACAAGCATTGAACAGAAATTCACATGCGTTTCCCTGAAAGAGAAGCAGTCTGTTCCAACACTTCAATTCACTGTGCGAAGTGAATGGAGTGTTGCTTCACTTTCTAAATGCTGTCCTTTCAGAGAAAATCACTTTCCTTTGAAAGTGCCTTAAGCTACTTAAAAGCTTTCACAAAAACTCACATCCGTTTCTCTGAAAGAGAAGCAGTCTGTTCCAACACTTCAATTCACTGTGCGAAGTGAATGGAGTGTTGCTTCACTTTCTAAATGCTGTCCTTTCAGAGAAAATCACTTTCCTTTGAAAGTGCCTTAAGCTACTTACAAGCATTGAACAGAAATTCACATGCGTTTCTCTGAAAGAGAAGCAGTCTGTTCCAACACTTCAATTCACTGTGCGAAGTGAATGGAGTGTTGCTTCACTTTCCAAATGCTGTCCTGTCAGAGAAAATCACTTTCCTTTGAAAGTGCCTTAAGCTACTTACAAGCTTTCACAAAAAACTCACATGCGTTTCTCTGAAAGAGAAGCAGTCTGTTCCAAAACTTCAATTCACTGTGCGAAGTGAATGGAGTGTTGCTTCACTTTCTAAATGCTGTCCTTTCAGAGAAAATCACTTTCCTTTGAAAGTGCCTTAAGCTACTTACAAGCATTGAACAGAAATTCACATGCGTTTCCCTGAAAGAGAAGCAGTCTGTTCCAACACTTCAATTCACTGTGCGAAGTGAATGGAGTGTTGCTTCACTTTCTAAATGCTGTCCTTTCAGAGAAAATCACTTTCCTTTGAAAGTGCCTTAAGCTACTTAAAAGCTTTCACAAAAACTCACATCCGTTTCTCTGAAAGAGAAGCAGTCTGTTCCAACACTTCAATTCACTGTGCGAAGTGAATGGAGTGTTGCTTCACTTTCTAAATGCTGTCCTTTCAGAGAAAATCACTTTCCTTTGAAACTGCCTTAAGCTACTTAAAAGCTTTCACAAAAACTCACATCCGTTTCTCTGAAAGAGAAGCAGTCTGTTCCAACACTTCAATTCACTGTGCGAAGTGAATGGAGTGTTGCTTCACTTTCTACATGCTGTCCTTTCAGAGAAAATCACTTTCCTTTGAAAGTGCCTTAAGCTACTTACAAGCATTCAACAGAAATTCACATGCGTTTCTCTGAAAGAGAAGCAGTCTGTTCCAACACTTCAATTCACTGTGCGAAGTGAATGGAGTGTTGCTTCCCTTTTAAATGCTGTCCTGTCAAAGAAAATCACTTTCCTTTGAAAGTGCCTTAAGCTACTTACAAGCTTTCACAAAAAACTCACATGCGTTTGAAAGAGAAGCAGTTTGTTCCAACACTTCAATTCACTGTGCGAAGTGAATGGAGTGTTGCTTCCCTTTTAAATGCTGTCCTGTCAAAGAAAATCACTTTCCTTTGAAAGTGCCTTAAGCTACTTACAAGCTTTCACAAAAAACTCACATGCGTTTGAAAGAGAAGCAGTTTGTTCCAACACTTCAATTCACTGTGCGAAGTGAATGGAGTGTTGCTTCACTTTCTACATGCTGTCCTGTCAGAGAAAATCACTTTCCTTTGAAAGTGCCTTAAGCTACTTACAAGCTTTCACAAAAAACTCACATCCGTTTCTCTGAAAGAGAAGCAGTCTGTTCCAACACTTCAATTCACTGTGCGAAGTGAATGGAGTGTTGCTTCACTTTCTAAATGCTGTCCTTTCAGAGAAAATCACTTTCCTTTGAAAGTGCCTTAAGCTACTTACAAGCATTGAACAGAAATTCACATGCGTTTCTCTGAAAGAGAAGCAGTCTGTTCCAACACTTCAATTCACTGTGCGAAGTGAATGGAGTGTTGCTTCACTTTCCAAATGCTGTCCTGTCAGAGAAAATCACTTTCCTTTGAAAGTGCCTTAAGCTACTTACAAGCTTTCACAAAAAACTCACATGCGTTTCTCTGAAAGAGAAGCAGTCTGTTCCAACACTTCAATTCACTGTGCGAAGTGAATGGAGTGTTGCTTCACTTTCTAAATGCTGTCCTTTCAGAGAAAATCACTTTCCTTTGAAAGTGCCTTAAGCTACTTACAAGCATTGAACAGAAATTCACATGCGTTTCCCTGAAAGAGAAGCAGTCTGTTCCAACACTTCAATTCACTGTGCGAAGTGAATGGAGTGTTGCTTCACTTTCTAAATGCTGTCCTTTCAGAGAAAATCACTTTCCTTTGAAAGTGCCTTAAGCTACTTAAAAGCTTTCACAAAAACTCACATCCGTTTCTCTGAAAGAGAAGCAGTCTGTTCCAACACTTCAATTCACTGTGCGAAGTGAATGGAGTGTTGCTTCACTTTCTACATGCTGTCCTTTCAGAGAAAATCACTTTCCTTTGAAAGTGCCTTAAGCTACTTAAAAGCATTGAACAGAAATTCACATCCGTTTCTCTGAAAGAGAAGCAGTCTGTTCCAACACTTCAATTCACTGTGCGAAGTGAATGGAGTGTTGCTTCACTTTCTACATGCTGTGCTTTCAGAGAAAATCACTTTCCTTTGAAAGTGCCTTAAGCTACTTAGAAGCTTTCACAAAAAACTCACATCCGTTTCTCTGAAAGAGAAGCAGTCTGTTCCAACACTTCAATTCACTGTGCGAAGTGAATGGAGCGTTGCTTCACTTTCTACATGCTGTCCTGTCAGAGAAAATCACTCTCCTTTGAAAGTGCCTTAAGCTACTTACAAGCTTTCACAAAAAACTCACATCTGTTTCTCTGAAAGAGAAGCAGTCTGTTCCAACACTTCAATTCACTGTGCGAAGTGAATGGAGTGTTGCTTCACTTTCTAAATGCTGTCCTTTCAGAGAAAATCACTTTCCTTTGAAAGTGCCTTAAGCTACTTACAAGCATTCAACAGAAATTCACATGCGTTTCTCTGAAAGAGAAGCAGTCTGTTCCAACACTTCAATTCACTGTGCGAAGTGAATGGAGTGTTGCTTCACTTTCTAAATGCTGTCCTGTCAAAGAAAATCACTTTCCTATGAAAGTGCCTTAAGCTACTTACAAGCTTTCACAAAAAACTCACATGCGTTTCTCTGAAAGAGAAGCAGTTTGTTCCAACATTTCAATTCACTGTGCGAAGTGAATGGAGTGTTGCTTCACTTTCTACATGCTGTGCTTTCAGAGAAAATCACTTTCCTTTGAAAGTGCCTTAAGCTACTTACAAGCTTTCACAAAAAACTCACATGCGTTTCTCTGAAAGAGAAGCAGTCTGTTCCAACACTTCAATTCACTGTGCGAAGTGAATGGAGTGTTGCTTCACTTTCTAAATGCTGTCCTTTCAGAGAAAATCACTTTCCTTTGAAAGTGCCTTAAGCTCCTTACAAGCATTCAACAGAAATTCACATGCGTTTCTCTGAAAGAGAAGCAGTCTGTTCCAACACTTCAATTCACTGTGCGAAGTGAATGGAGTGTTGCTTCACTTTCTAAATGCTGTCCTGTCAAAGAAAATCACTTTCCTTTGAAAGTGCCTTAAGCTACTTACAAGCTTTCACAAAAAACTCACATGCGTTTCTCTGAAAGAGAAGCTGTTTGTTCCAACATTTCAATGCACTGTGCGAAGTGAATGGAGTGTTGCTTCACTTTCTACATGCTGTGCTTTCAGAGAAAATCACTTTCCTTTGAAAGTGCCTTAAGATACTTACAAGCTTTCACAAAAAACTCACATGCGTTTCTCTGAAAGAGAAGCAGTCTGTTCCAACACTTCAATTCACTGTGCGAAGTGAATGGAGTGTTGCTTCACTTTCTAAATGCTCTCCTGTCAGAGAAAATCACTTTCCTTTGAAAGTGCCTTAAGCTACTTAAAAGCTTTCACAAAAAACTCACATGCGTTTCCCTGAAAGAGAAGCAGTCTGTTCCAACACTTCAAAGCACTGTGCGAAGTGAATGGAGTGTTGCTTCCCTTTTAAATGCTGTCCTGTCAAAGAAAATCACTTTCCTTTGAAAGTGCCTTAAGCTACTTACAAGCTTTCACAAAAAACTCACATGCGTTTCTCTGAAAGAGAAGCAGTTTGTTCCAACACTTCAATTCACTGTGCGAACTGAATGGAGTGTTGCTTCACTTTCCAAATGCTGTCCTGTCAGAGAAAATCACTTTCCTTTGAAAGTGCCTTAAGCTACTTACAAGCTTTCACGAAAAACTCACATGCGTTTCCCTGAAAGAGAAGCAGTCTGTTCCAACACTTCAAATCACTGTGCGAAGTGAATGGAGTGTTGCTTCACTTTCTAAATGCTGTCCTTTCAGAGAAAATCACTTTCCTTTGAAAGTGCCTTAAGCTACTTACAAGCATTGAACAGAAATTCACATGCGTTTCTCTGAAAGAGAAGCAGTCTGTTCCAACACTTCAATTCACTGTGCGAAGTGAATGGAGTGTTGCTTCACTTTCTAAATGCTGTCCTGTCAGAGAAAATCACTTTCCTTTGAAAGTGCCTTAAGCTACTTACAAGCTTTCACAAAAAACTCACATCCGTTTCCCTGAAAGAGAAGCAGTCTGCTCGAACACTTCAATTCACTGTGCGAAGTGAATGGAGTGTTGCTTCACTTTCTAAATGCTGTCCTTTCAGAGAAAATCACTTTCCTTTGAAAGTGCCTTAAGCTACTTACAAGCATTGAACAGAAATTCACATGCGTTTCTCTGAAAGAGAAGCAGTCTGTTCCAACACTTCAATTCACTGTGCGAAGTGAATGGAGTGTTGCTTCACTTTCTAAATGCTGTCCTTTCAGAGAATATCACTTTCCTTTGAAAGTGCCTTAAGATACTTACAAGCTTTCACAAAAAACTCACATCCGTTTCCCTGAAAGAGAAGCAGTCTGCTCGAACACTTCAATTCACTGTGCGAAGTGAATGGAGTGTTGCTTCACTTTCTAAATGCTGTTCTTTCAGAGAAAATCGCTTTCCTTTGAAAGTGCCTTTAGCTACTTACAAGCTTTCACAAAAAACACACATCCGTTTCTCTGAAAGAGAAGCAGTCTGTTCCAACACTTCAATTCACTGTGCGAAGTGAATGGAGTGTTGCTTCACTTTCTAAATGCTGTCCTTTCAGAGTAAATCACTTTCCTTTGAAAGTGCCTTAAGCTACTTACAAGCATTCAACAGAAATTCACATGCGTTTCTCTGAAAGAGAAGCAGTCTGTTCCAACACTTGAATTCACTGTGCGAAGTGAATGGAGTGTTGCTTCACTTTCTAAATGCTGTCCTTTCAGAGAAAATCACTTTCCTTTGAAAGTGCCTTAAGCTACTTACAAGCATTGAACAGAAATTCACATGCGTTTCTCTGAAAGAGAAGCAGTCTGTTCCAACACTTCAATTCACTGTGCGAAGTGAATGGAGTGTTGCTTCACTTTCCAAATGCTGTCCTGTCAGAGAAAATCACTTTCCTTTGAAAGTGCCTTAAGCTACTTACAAGCTTTCACAAAAAACTCACATCCGTCTCTCTGAAAGAGAAGCAGTCTGTTCCAACACTTCAATTCACTGTGCGAAGTGAATGGAGTATTGCTTCACTTTCTAAATGCTGTACTTTCAGAGAAAATCACTTTCCTTTGAAAGTGCCTTAAGCTACTTACAAGCATTGAACAGAAATTCACATGCGTTTCTCTGAAAGAGAAGCAGTCTTTTCCAACACTTCTATTCACTGTGCGAAGTGAATGGAGTGTTGCTTCACTTTCTAAATGCTGTCCTTTCAGAGAAAATCACTTTCCTTTGAAAGTGCCTTAAGCTACTTAAAAGCTTTCACAAAAACTCACATCCGTTTCTCTGAAAGAGAAGCAGTCTGTTCCAACACTTCAATTCACTGTGCGAAGTGAATGGAGTGTTGCTTCACTTTCTAAATGCTGTCCTTTCAGAGAAAATCACTTTCCTTTGAAAGTGCCTTAAGCTACTTACAAGCTTTCACAAAAAACTCACATCCGTTTCTCTAAAAGAAAAGCAGTCTGTTCCAACACTTCAATTCACTGTGCGAAGTGAATGGAGTGTTGCTTCACTTTCTAAATGCTGTCCTTTCAGAGAATATCACTTTCTTTTGAAAGTGCCTTAAGCTACTTTCAAGCATTCAACAGAAATTCAAATGCGTTTCTCTGAAAGAGAAGCAGTCTGTTCCAACACTCAATTCACTGTGCGAAGTGAATGGAGTGTTGCTTCACTTTCTAAATGCTGTCCTTTCAGAGAAAATCACTTTCCTTTGAAAGTGCCTTAAGCTACTTACAAGCTTTCACAAAAAACTCACATCCGTTTCTCTGAAAGAGAAGCAGTCTGTTCCAACACTTCAATTCACTGTGCGAAGCGAATGGAGTGTTGCTTCACTTTCTAAATGCTGTCCTTTCAGAGTAAATCACTTTCCTTTGAAAGTGCCTTAAGCTACTTACAAGCATTCAACAGAAATTCACATGCGTTTCTCTGAAAGAGAAGCAGTCTGTTCCAACACTTCAATTCACTGTGCGAAGTGAATGGAGTGTTGCTTCACTTTCTAAATGCTGTCCTTTCAGAGAAAATCACTTTCCTTTGAAAGTGCCTTAAGCTACTTACAAGCATTGAACAGAAATTCACATGCGTTTCACTGAAAGAGAAGCAGTCTGTTCCAACACTTCAATTCACTGTGCGAAGTGAATGGAGTGTTGCTTCACTTTCCAAATGCTGTCCTGTCAGAGAAAATCACTTTCCTTTGAAAGTGCCTTAAGCTACTTACAAGCTTTCACAACAAACTCACATCCGTCTCTCTGAAAGAGAAGCAGTCTGTTCCAACACTTCAATTCACTGTGCGAAGTGAATGGAGTGTTGCTTCACTTTCTAAATGCTGTCCTTTCAGAGAAAATCACTTTCCTTTGAAAGTGCCTTAAGCTACTTACAAGCATTGAACAGAAATTCACATGCGTTTCTCTGAAAGAGAAGCAGTCTTTTCCAACACTTCAATTCACTGTGCGAAGTGAATGGAGTGTTGCTTCACTTTCTAAATGCTGTCCTTTCAGAGAAAATCACTTTCCTTTGAAAGTGCCTTAAGCTACTTAAAAGCTTTCACAAAAACTCACATCCGTTTCTCTGAAAGAGAAGCAGTCTGTTCCAACACTTCAATTCACTGTGCGAAGTGAATGGAGTGTTGCTTCACTTTCTAAATGCTGTCCTTTCAGAGAAAATCACTTTCCTTTGAAAGTGCCTTAAGCTACTTACAAGCTTTCACAAAAAACTCACATCCGTTTCTCTGAAAGAGAAGCAGTCTGTTCCAACACTTCAATTCACTGTGCGAAGTGAATGGAGTGTTGCTTCACTTTCTAAATGCTGTCCTTTCAGAGAATATCACTTTCTTTTGAAAGTGCCTTAAGCTACTTTCAAGCATTCAACAGAAATTCACATGCGTTTCTCTGAAAGAGAAGCAGTCTGTTCCAACACTCAATTCACTGTGCGAAGTGAATGGAGTGTTGCTTCACTTTCTAAATGCTGTCCTTTCAGAGAAAATCACTTTCCTTTGAAAGCGCCTTAAGCTACTTACAAGCATTCAACAGAAATTCACATGCGTTTCTCTGTATGAGAAGCAGTCTGTTCCAACACTTCAATTCACTGTGCGAAGTGAATGGAGTGTTGCTTCACTTTCTAAATGCTGTCCTGTCAGAGAAAATCACTTTCCTTTGAAAGTGCCTTAAGCTACTTACAAGCTTTCACAAAAAACTCACATGCGTTTCTCTGAATGAGAAGCAGTTTGTTCCAACACTTCAATTCACTGTGCGAAGTGAATGGAGTGTTGCTTCACTTTCTACATGCTGTCCTTTCAGAGAAAATCACTTTCCTTTGAAAGTGCCTTAAGCTACTTACAAGCATTGAACAGAAATTCACATGCGTTTCTCTGAAAGAGAAGCAGTCTGTTCCAACTCTTCAATTCACTGTGCGAAGTGAATGGAGTGTTGCTTCCCTTTTAAATGCTGTCCTGTCAAAGAAAATCACTTTCCTTTGAAAGTGCCTTAAGCTACTTACAAGCTTTCACAAAAAACTCACATGCGTTTGAAAGAGAAGCAGTTTGTTCCAACACTTCAATTCACTGTGCGAAGTGAATGGAGTGTTGCTTCACTTTCTACATGCTGTGCTTTCAGAGAAAATCACTTTCCTTTGAAAGTGTCTTAAGCTACTTACAAGCTTTCACAAAAAACTCACATGCGTTTCTCTGAAAGAGAAGCAGTCTGTTCCAACACTTCAATTCACTGTGCGAAGTGAATGGAGTGTTGCTTCACTTTCCAAATGCTGTCCTGTCAGAGAAAATCACTTTCCTTTGAAAGTGCCTTAAGCTACTTACAAGCTTTCACGAAAAACTCACATGCGTTTCCCTGAAAGAGAAGCAGTCTGTTCCAACACTTCAAATCACTGTGCGAAGTGAATGGAGTGTTGCTTCACTTTCTAAATGCTGTCCTTTCAGAGAAAATCACTTTCCTTTGAAAGTGCCTTAAGCTACTTACAAGCATTGAACAGAAATTCACATGCGTTTCTCTGAAAGAGAAGCAGTCTGTTCCAACACTTCAATTCACTGTGCGAAGTGAATGGAGTGTTGCTTCACTTTCTAAATGCTGTCCTGTCAGAGAAAATCACTTTCCTTTGAAAGTGCCTTAAGCTACTTACAAGCTCTCACAAAAAACTCACATCCGTTTCCCTGAAAGAGAAGCAGTCTGCTCGAACACTTCAATTCACTGTGCGAAGTGAATGGAGTGTTGCTTCACTTTCTAAATGCTGTCCTTTCAGAGAAAATCACTTTCCTTTGAAAGTGCCTTAAGCTACTTACAAGCATTGAACAGAAATTCACATGCGTTTCTCTGAAAGAGAAGCAGTCTGTTCCAACACTTCAATTCACTGTGCGAAGTGAATGGAGTGTTGCTTCACTTTCTAAATGCTGTCCTTTCAGAGAAAATCACTTTCCTTTGAAAGTGCCTTAAGCTACTTACAAGCTTTCACAAAAAACTCACATCCGTTTCCCTGAAAGAGAAGCAGTCTGCTCGAACACTTCAATTCACTGTGCGAAGTGAATGGAGTGTTGCTTCACTTTCTAAATGCTGTTCTTTCAGAGAAAATCGCTTTCCTTTGAAAGTGCCTTTAGCTACTTACAAGCTTTCACAAAAAACACACATCCGTTTCTCTGAAAGAGAAGCAGTCTGTTCCAACACTTCAATTCACTGTGCGAAGTGAATGGAGTGTTGCTTCACTTTCTAAATGCTGTCCTTTCAGAGTAAATCACTTTCCTTTGAAAGTGCCTTAAGCTACTTACAAGCATTCAACAGAAATTCACATGCGTTTCTCTGAAAGAGAAGCAGTCTGTTCCAACACTTCAATTCACTGTGCGAAGTGAATGGAGTGTTGCTTCACTTTCTAAATGCTGTCCTTTCAGAGAAAATCACTTTCCTTTGAAAGTGCCTTAAGCTACTTACAAGCATTGAACAGAAATTCACATGCGTTTCTCTGAAAGAGAAGCAGTCTGTTCCAACACTTCAATTCACTGTGCGAAGTGAATGGAGTGTTGCTTCACTTTCCAAATGCTGTCCTGTCAGAGAAAATCACTTTCGTTTGAAAGTGCCTTAAGCTACTTACAAGCTTTCACAAAAAACTCACATCCGTCTCTCTGAAAGAGAAGCAGTCTGTTCCAACACTTCAATTCACTGTGCGAAGTGAATGGAGTGTTGCTTCACTTTCTAAATGCTGTCCTTTCAGAGAAAATCACTTTCCTTTGAAAGTGCCTTAAGCTACTTACAAGCATTGAACAGAAATTCACATGCGTTTCTCTGAAAGAGAAGCAGTCTTTTCCAACACTTCTATTCACTGTGCGAAGTGAATGGAGTGTTGCTTCACTTTCTAAATGCTGTCCTTTCAGAGAAAATCACTTTCCTTTGAAAGTGCCTTAAGCTACTTAAAAGCTTTCACAAAAACTCACATCCGTTTCTCTGAAAGAGAAGCAGTCTGTTCCAACACTTCAATTCACTGTGCGAAGTGAATGGAGTGTTGCTTCACTTTCTAAATGCTGTCCTTTCAGAGAAAATCACTTTCCTTTGAAAGTGCCTTAAGCTACTTACAAGCTTTCACAAAAAACTCACATCCGTTTCTCTGAAAGAGAAGCAGTCTGTTCCAACACTTCAATTCACTGTGCGAAGTGAATGGAGTGTTGCTTCACTTTCTAAATGCTGTCCTTTCAGAGAATATCACTTTCTTTTGAAAGTGCTTTAAGCTACTTTCAAGCATTCAACAGAAATTCAAATGCGTTTCTCTGAAAGAGAAGCAGTCTGTTCCAACACTCAATTCACTGTGCGAAGTGAATGGAGTGTTGCTTCACTTTCTAAATGCTGTCCTTTCAGAGAAAATCACTTTCCTTTGAAAGTGCCTTAAGCTACTTACAAGCTTTCACAAAAAACTCACATGCGTTTGAAAGAGAAGCAGTTTGTTCCAACACTTCAATTCACTGTGCGAAGTGAATGGAGTGTTGCTTCACTTTCTAAATGCTGTCCTTTCAGAGAAAATCACTTTCCTTTGAAAGTGCCTTAAGCTACTTACAAGCATTCAACAGAAATTCACATGCGTATCTCTGTATGAGAAGCAGTCTGTTCCAACACTTCAATTCACTGTGCGAAGTGAATGGAGTGTTGCTTCACTTTCTAAATGCTGTCCTGTCAGAGAAAATCACTTTCCTTTGAAAGTTCCTTAAGCTACTTACAAGCTTTCACAAAAAACTCACATGCGTTTCTCTGAATGAAAAGCAGTTTGTTCCAACACTTCAATTCACTGTGCGAAGTGAATGGAGTGTTGCTTCACTTTCTACATGCTGTCCTTTCAGAGAAAATCACTTTCCTTTGAAAGTGCCTTAAGCTACTTACAAGCATTCAACAGAAATTCACATGCGTTTCTCTGAAAGAGAAGCAGTCTGTTCCAACACTTCAATTCACTGTGCGAAGTGAATGGAGTGTTGCTTCACTTTCTAAATGCTGTCCTGTCAAAGAAAATCACTTTCCTTTGAAAGTGCCTTAAGCTACTTACAAGCTTTCACAAAAAACTCACATGCGTTTGAAAGAGAAGCAGTTTGTTCCAACACTTCAATTCACTGTGCGAAGTGAATGGAGTGTTGCTTCACTTTCTACATGCTGTGCTTTCAGAGAAAATCACTTTCCTTTGAATGTGTCTTAAGCTACTTACAAGCTTTCACAAAAAACTCACATGCGTTTCTCTGAAAGAGAAGCAGTCTGTTCCAACACTTCAATTCACTGTGCGAAGTGAATGGAGTGTTGCTTCACTTTCCAAATGCTGTCCTGTCAGAGAAAATCACTTTCCTTTGAAAGTGCCTTAAGCTACTTACAAGCTTTCACGAAAAACTCACATGCGTTTCCCTGAAAGAGAAGCAGTCTGTTCCAACACTTCAAATCACTGTGCGAAGTGAATGGAGTGTTGCTTCACTTTCTAAATGCTGTCCTTTCAGAGAAAATCACTTTCCTTTGAAAGTGCCTTAAGCTACTTACAAGCATTGAACAGAAATTCACATGCGTTTCTCTGAAAGAGAAGCAGTCTGTTCCAACACTTCAATTCACTGTGCGAAGTGAATGGAGTGTTGCTTCACTTTCTAAATGCTGTCCTGTCAGAGAAAATCACTTTCCTTTGAAAGTGCCTTAAGCTACTTACAAGCTTTCACAAAAAACTCACATGCGTTTCCCTGAAAGAGAAGCAGTCTGCTCGAACACTTCAATTCACTGTGCGAAGTGAATGGAGTGTTGCTTCACTTTCTAAATGCTGTCCTTTCAGAGAAAATCACTTTCCTTTGAAAGTGCCTTAAGCTACTTACAAGCATTGAACAGAAATTCACATGCGTTTCTCTGAAAGAGAAGCAGTCTGTTCCAACACTCAATTCACTGTGCGAAGTGAATGGAGTGTTGCTTCACTTTCTAAATGCTGTCCTTTCAGAGAAAATCACTTTCCTTTGAAAGCGCCTTAAGCTACTTACAAGCATTCAACAGAAATTCACATGCGTTTCTCTGTATGAGAAGCAGTCTGTTCCAACACTTCAATTCACTGTGCGAAGTGAATGGAGTGTTGCTTCACTTTCTACATGCTGTGCTTTCAGAGAAAATCACTTTCCTTTGAAAGTGCCTTAAGCTACTTACAAGCTTTCACAAAAAACTCACATGCGTTTCTCTGAATGAAAAGCAGTTTGTTCCAACACTTCAATTCACTGTGCGAAGTGAATGGAGTGTTGCTTCACTTTCTACATGCTGTCCTTTCAGAGAAAATCACTTTCCTTTGAAAGTGCCTTAAGCTACTTACAAGCATTCAACAGAAATTCACATGCGTTTCTCTGAAAGAGAAGCAGTCTGTTCCAACACTTCAATTCACTGTGCGAAGTGAATGGAGTGTTGCTTCACTTTATAAATGCTGTCCTGTCAAAGAAAATCACTTTCCTTTGAAAGTGCCTTAAGCTACTTACAAGCTTTCACAAAAAACTCACATGCGTTTGAAAGAGAAGCAGTTTGTTCCAACACTTCAATTCACTGTGCGAAGTGAATGGAGTGTTGCTTCACTTTCTACATGCTGTGCTTTCAGAGAAAATCACTTTCCTTTGAAAGTGTCTTAAGCTACTTACAAGCTTTCACAAAAAACTCACATGCGTTTCTCTGAAAGAGAAGCAGTCTGTTCCAACACTTCAATTCACTGTGCGAAGTGAATGGAGTGTTGCTTCACTTTCCAAATGCTGTCCTGTCAGAGAAAATCACTTTCCTTTGAAAGTGCCTTAAGCTACTTACAAGCTTTCACGAAAAACTCACATGCGTTTCCCTGAAAGAGAAGCAGTCTGTTCCAACACTTCAAATCACTGTGCGAAGTGAATGGAGTGTTGCTTCACTTTCTAAATGCTGTCCTTTCAGAGAAAATCACTTTCCTTTGAAAGTGCCTTAAGCTACTTACAAGCATTGAACAGAAATTCACATGCGTTTCTCTGAAAGAGAAGCAGTCTGTTCCAACACTTCAATTCACTGTGCGAAGTGAATGGAGTGTTGCTTCACTTTCTAAATGCTGTCCTGTCAGAGAAAATCACTTTCCTTTGAAAGTGCCTTAAGCTACTTACAAGCTTTCACAAAAAACTCACATGCGTTTCCCTGAAAGAGAAGCAGTCTGCTCGAACACTTCAATTCACTGTGCGAAGTGAATGGAGTGTTGCTTCACTTTCTAAATGCTGTCCTTTCAGAGAAAATCACTTTCCTTTGAAAGTGCCTTAAGCTACTTACAAGCATTGAACAGAAATTCACATGCGTTTCTCTGAAAGAGAAGCAGTCTGTTCCAACACTTCAATTCACTGTGCGAAGTGAATGGAGTGTTGCTTCACTTTCTAAATGCTGTCCTGTCAGAGAAAATCACTTTCCTTTGAAAGTGCCTTAAGCTACTTACAAGCTTTCACAAAAAACACACATCCGTTTCTCTGAAAGAGAAGCAGTCTGTTCCAACACTTCAATTCACTGTGCGAAGTGAATGGAGTGTTGCTTCACTTTCTACATGCTGTCCTGTCAGAGAAAATCACTTTCCTTTGAAAGTGCCTTAAGCTACTTACAAGCTTTCACAAAAAACTCACATGCGTTTCTCTGAATGAAAAGCAGTTTGTTCCAACACTTCAATTCACTGTGCGAAGTGAATGGAGTGTTGCTTCACTTTCTACATGCTGTCCTTTCAGAGAAAATCACTTTCCTTTGAAAGTGCCTTAAGCTACTTACAAGCATTCAACAGAAATTCACATGCGTTTCTCTGAAAGAGAAGCAGTCTGTTCCAACACTTCAATTCACTGTGCGAAGTGAATGGAGTGTTGCTTCACTTTATAAATGCTGTCCTGTCAAAGAAAATCACTTTCCTTTGAAAGTGCCTTAAGCTACTTACAAGCTTTCACAAAAAACTCACATGCGTTTGAAAGAGAAGCAGTTTGTTCCAACACTTCAATTCACTGTGCGAAGTGAATGGAGTGTTGCTTCACTTTCTACATGCTGTGCTTTCAGAGAAAATCACTTTCCTTTGAAAGTGTCTTAAGCTACTTACAAGCTTTCACAAAAAACTCACATGCGTTTCTCTGAAAGAGAAGCAGTCTGTTCCAACACTTCAATTCACTGTGCGAAGTGAATGGAGTGTTGCTTCACTTTCCAAATGCTGTCCTGTCAGAGAAAATCACTTTCCTTTGAAAGTGCCTTAAGCTACTTACAAGCTTTCACGAAAAACTCACATGCGTTTCCCTGAAAGAGAAGCAGTCTGTTCCAACACTTCAAATCACTGTGCGAAGTGAATGGAGTGTTGCTTCACTTTCTAAATGCTGTCCTTTCAGAGAAAATCACTTTCCTTTGAAAGTGCCTTAAGCTACTTACAAGCATTGAACAGAAATTCACATGCGTTTCTCTGAAAGAGAAGCAGTCTGTTCCAACACTTCAATTCACTGTGCGAAGTGAATGGAGTGTTGCTTCACTTTCTAAATGCTGTCCTGTCAGAGAAAATCACTTTCCTTTGAAAGTGCCTTAAGCTACTTACAAGCTTTCACAAAAAACTCACATCCGTTTCCCTGAAAGAGAAGCAGTCTGCTCGAACACTTCAATTCACTGTGCGAAGTGAATGGAGTGTTGCTTCACTTTCTAAATGCTGTTCTTTCAGAGAAAATCGCTTTCCTTTGAAAGTGCCTTTAGCTACTTACAAGCTTTCACAAAAAACACACATCCGTTTCTCTGAAAGAGAAGCAGTCTGTTCCAACACTTCAATTCACTGTGCGAAGTGAATGGAGTGTTGCTTCACTTTCTAAATGCTGTCCTTTCAGAGTAAATCACTTTCCTTTGAAAGTGCCTTAAGCTACTTACAAGCATTCAACAGAAATTCACATGCGTTTCTCTGAAAGAGAAGCAGTCTGTTCCAACACTTCAATTCACTGTGCGAAGTGAATGGAGTGTTGCTTCACTTTCTAAATGCTGTCCTTTCAGAGAAAATCACTTTCCTTTGAAAGTGCCTTAAGCTACTTACAAGCATTGAACAGAAATTCACATGCGTTTCTCTGAAAGAGAAGCAGTCTGTTCCAACACTTCAATTCACTGTGCGAAGTGAATGGAGTGTTGCTTCACTTTCCAAATGCTGTCCTGTCAGAGAAAATCACTTTCCTTTGAAAGTGCCTTAAGCTACTTACAAGCTTTCACAAAAAACTCACATCCGTCTCTCTGAAAGAGAAGCAGTCTGTTCCAACACTTCAATTCACTGTGCGAAGTGAATGGAGTGTTGCTTCACTTTCTAAATGCTGTCCTTTCAGAGAAAATCACTTTCCTTTGAAAGTGCCTTAAGCTACTTACAAGCATTGAACAGAAATTCACATGCGTTTCTCTGAAAGAGAAGCAGTCTTTTCCAACACTTCTATTCACTGTGCGAAGTGAATGGAGTGTTGCTTCACTTTCTAAATGCTGTCCTTTCAGAGAAAATCACTTTCCTTTGAAAGTGCCTTAAGCTACTTAAAAGCTTTCACAAAAACTCACATCCGTTTCTCTGAAAGAGAAGCAGTCTGTTCCAACACTTCAATTCACTGTGCGAAGTGAATGGAGTGTTGCTTCACTTTCTAAATGCTGTCCTTTCAGAGAAAATCACTTTCCTTTGAAAGTGCCTTAAGCTACTTACAAGCTTTCACAAAAAACTCACATCCGTTTCTCTGAAAGAGAAGCAGTCTGTTCCAACACTTCAATTCACTGTGCGAAGTGAATGGAGTGTTGCTTCACTTTCTAAATGCTGTCCTTTCAGAGAATATCACTTTCTTTTGAAAGTGCTTTAAGCTACTTTCAAGCATTCAACAGAAATTCAAATGCGTTTCTCTGAAAGAGAAGCAGTCTGTTCCAACACTCAATTCACTGTGCGAAGTGAATGGAGTGTTGCTTCACTTTCTAAATGCTGTCCTTTCAGAGAAAATCACTTTCCTTTGAAAGTGCCTTAAGCTACTTACAAGCTTTCACAAAAAACTCACATGCGTTTGAAAGAGAAGCAGTTTGTTCCAACACTTCAATTCACTGTGCGAAGTGAATGGAGTGTTGCTTCACTTTCTAAATGCTGTCCTTTCAGAGAAAATCACTTTCCTTTGAAAGTGCCTTAAGCTACTTACAAGCATTCAACAGAAATTCACATGCGTATCTCTGTATGAGAAGCAGTCTGTTCCAACACTTCAATTCACTGTGCGAAGTGAATGGAGTGTTGCTTCACTTTCTAAATGCTGTCCTGTCAGAGAAAATCACTTTCCTTTGAAAGTTCCTTAAGCTACTTACAAGCTTTCACAAAAAACTCACATGCGTTTCTCTGAATGAAAAGCAGTTTGTTCCAACACTTCAATTCACTGTGCGAAGTGAATGGAGTGTTGCTTCACTTTCTACATGCTGTCCTTTCAGAGAAAATCACTTTCCTTTGAAAGTGCCTTAAGCTACTTACAAGCATTCAACAGAAATTCACATGCGTTTCTCTGAAAGAGAAGCAGTCTGTTCCAACACTTCAATTCACTGTGCGAAGTGAATGGAGTGTTGCTTCACTTTCTAAATGCTGTCCTGTCAAAGAAAATCACTTTCCTTTGAAAGTGCCTTAAGCTACTTACAAGCTTTCACAAAAAACTCACATGCGTTTGAAAGAGAAGCAGTTTGTTCCAACACTTCAATTCACTGTGCGAAGTGAATGGAGTGTTGCTTCACTTTCTACATGCTGTGCTTTCAGAGAAAATCACTTTCCTTTGAATGTGTCTTAAGCTACTTACAAGCTTTCACAAAAAACTCACATGCGTTTCTCTGAAAGAGAAGCAGTCTGTTCCAACACTTCAATTCACTGTGCGAAGTGAATGGAGTGTTGCTTCACTTTCCAAATGCTGTCCTGTCAGAGAAAATCACTTTCCTTTGAAAGTGCCTTAAGCTACTTACAAGCTTTCACGAAAAACTCACATGCGTTTCCCTGAAAGAGAAGCAGTCTGTTCCCACACTTCAAATCACTGTGCGAAGTGAATGGAGTGTTGCTTCACTTTCTAAATGCTGTCCTTTCAGAGAAAATCACTTTCCTTTGAAAGTGCCTTAAGCTACTTACAAGCATTGAACAGAAATTCACATGCGTTTCTCTGAAAGAGAAGCAGTCTGTTCCAACACTTCAATTCACTGTGCGAAGTGAATGGAGTGTTGCTTCACTTTCTAAATGCTGTCCTGTCAGAGAAAATCACTTTCCTTTGAAAGTGCCTTAAGCTACTTACAAGCTTTCACAAAAAACTCACATGCGTTTCCCTGAAAGAGAAGCAGTCTGCTCGAACACTTCAATTCACTGTGCGAAGTGAATGGAGTGTTGCTTCACTTTCTAAATGCTGTCCTTTCAGAGAAAATCACTTTCCTTTGAAAGTGCCTTAAGCTACTTACAAGCATTGAACAGAAATTCACATGCGTTTCTCTGAAAGAGAAGCAGTCTGTTCCAACACTCAATTCACTGTGCGAAGTGAATGGAGTGTTGCTTCACTTTCTAAATGCTGTCCTTTCAGAGAAAATCACTTTCCTTTGAAAGCGCCTTAAGCTACTTACAAGCATTCAACAGAAATTCACATGCGTTTCTCTGTATGAGAAGCAGTCTGTTCCAACACTTCAATTCACTGTGCGAAGTGAATGGAGTGTTGCTTCACTTTCTAAATGCTGTCCTGTCAGAGAAAATCACTTTCCTTTGAAAGTGCCTTAAGCTACTTACAAGCTTTCACAAAAAACTCACATGCGTTTCTCTGAATGAAAAGCAGTTTGTTCCAACACTTCAATTCACTGTGCGAAGTGAATGGAGTGTTGCTTCACTTTCTACATGCTGTCCTTTCAGAGAAAATCACTTTCCTTTGAAAGTGCCTTAAGCTACTTACAAGCATTCAACAGAAATTCACATGCGTTTCTCTGAAAGAGAAGCAGTCTGTTCCAACACTTCAATTCACTGTGCGAAGTGAATGGAGTGTTGCTTCACTTTATAAATGCTGTCCTGTCAAAGAAAATCACTTTCCTTTGAAAGTGCCTTAAGCTACTTACAAGCTTTCACAAAAAACTCACATGCGTTTGAAAGAGAAGCAGTTTGTTCCAACACTTCAATTCACTGTGCGAAGTGAATGGAGTGTTGCTTCACTTTCTACATGCTGTGCTTTCAGAGAAAATCACTTTCCTTTGAAAGTGTCTTAAGCTACTTACAAGCTTTCACAAAAAACTCACATGCGTTTCTCTGAAAGAGAAGCAGTCTGTTCCAACACTTCAATTCACTGTGCGAAGTGAATGGAGTGTTGCTTCACTTTCCAAATGCTGTCCTGTCAGAGAAAATCACTTTCCTTTGAAAGTGCCTTAAGCTACTTACAAGCTTTCACGAAAAACTCACATGCGTTTCCCTGAAAGAGAAGCAGTCTGTTCCAACACTTCAAATCACTGTGCGAAGTGAATGGAGTGTTGCTTCACTTTCTAAATGCTGTCCTTTCAGAGAAAATCACTTTCCTTTGAAAGTGCCTTAAGCTACTTACAAGCATTGAACAGAAATTCACATGCGTTTCTCTGAAAGAGAAGCAGTCTGTTCCAACACTTCAATTCACTGTGCGAAGTGAATGGAGTGTTGCTTCACTTTCTAAATGCTGTCCTGTCAGAGAAAATCACTTTCCTTTGAAAGTGCCTTAAGCTACTTACAAGCTTTCACAAAAAACTCACATGCGTTTCCCTGAAAGAGAAGCAGTCTGCTCGAACACTTCAATTCACTGTGCGAAGTGAATGGAGTGTTGCTTCACTTTCTAAATGCTGTCCTTTCAGAGAAAATCACTTTCCTTTGAAAGTGCCTTAAGCTACTTACAAGCATTGAACAGAAATTCACATGCGTTTCTCTGAAAGAGAAGCAATCTGTTCCAACACTTCAATTCACTGTGCGAAGTGAATGGAGTGTTGCTTCACTTTCTAAATGCTGTCCTGTCAGAGAAAATCACTTTCCTTTGAAAGTGCCTTAAGCTACTTACAAGCTTTCACAAAAAACACACATCCGTTTCTCTGAAAGAGAAGCAGTCTGTTCCAACACTTCAATTCACTGTGCGAAGTGAATGGAGTGTTGCTTCACTTTCTACATGCTGTCCTGTCAGAGAAAATCACTTTCCTTTGAAAGTGCCTTAAGCTACTTACAAGCTTTCACAAAAAACTCACATGCGTTTCTCTGAATGAAAAGCAGTTTGTTCCAACACTTCAATTCACTGTGCGAAGTGAATGGAGTGTTGCTTCACTTTCTACATGCTGTCCTTTCAGAGAAAATCACTTTCCTTTGAAAGTGCCTTAAGCTACTTACAAGCATTCAACAGAAATTCACATGCGTTTCTCTGAAAGAGAAGCAGTCTGTTCCAACACTTCAATTCACTGTGCGAAGTGAATGGAGTGTTGCTTCACTTTATAAATGCTGTCCTGTCAAAGAAAATCACTTTCCTTTGAAAGTGCCTTAAGCTACTTACAAGCTTTCACAAAAAACTCACATGCGTTTGAAAGAGAAGCAGTTTGTTCCAACACTTCAATTCACTGTGCGAAGTGAATGGAGTGTTGCTTCACTTTCTACATGCTGTGCTTTCAGAGAAAATCACTTTCCTTTGAAAGTGTCTTAAGCTACTTACAAGCTTTCACAAAAAACTCACATGCGTTTCTCTGAAAGAGAAGCAGTCTGTTCCAACACTTCAATTCACTGTGCGAAGTGAATGGAGTGTTGCTTCACTTTCCAAATGCTGTCCTGTCAGAGAAAATCACTTTCCTTTGAAAGTGCCTTAAGCTACTTACAAGCTTTCACGAAAAACTCACATGCGTTTCCCTGAAAGAGAAGCAGTCTGTTCCAACACTTCAAATCACTGTGCGAAGTGAATGGAGTGTTGCTTCACTTTCTAAATGCTGTCCTTTCAGAGAAAATCACTTTCCTTTGAAAGTGCCTTAAGCTACTTACAAGCATTGAACAGAAATTCACATGCGTTTCTCTGAAAGAGAAGCAGTCTGTTCCAACACTTCAATTCACTGTGCGAAGTGAATGGAGTGTTGCTTCACTTTCTAAATGCTGTCCTGTCAGAGAAAATCACTTTCCTTTGAAAGTGCCTTAAGCTACTTACAAGCTTTCACAAAAAACTCACATGCGTTTCCCTGAAAGAGAAGCAGTCTGCTCGAACACTTCAATTCACTGTGCGAAGTGAATGGAGTGTTGCTTCACTTTCTAAATGCTGTCCTTTCAGAGAAAATCACTTTCCTTTGAAAGTGCCTTAAGCTACTTACAAGCATTGAACAGAAATTCACATGCGTTTCTCTGAAAGAGAAGCAGTCTGTTCCAACACTTCAATTCACTGTGCGAAGTGAATGGAGTGTTGCTTCACTTTCTAAATGCTGTCCTGTCAGAGAAAATCACTTTCCTTTGAAAGTGCCTTAAGCTACTTACAAGCTTTCACAAAAAACACACATCCGTTTCTCTGAAAGAGAAGCAGTCTGTTCCAACACTTCAATTCACTGTGCGAAGTGAATGGAGTGTTGCTTCACTTTCTACATGCTGTCCTGTCAGAGAAAATCACTTTCCTTTGAAAGTGCCTTCAGCTACTTACAAGCTTTCACAAAAAACTCACATCCGTTTCTCTGAAAGAGAAGCAGTCTGTTCCAACACTTCAATTCACTGTGCGAAGTGAATGGAGTGTTGCTTCACTTTCTAAATGCTGTCCTTTCAGAGTAAATCACTTTCCTTTGAAAGTGCCTTAAGCTACTTACAAGCATTCAACAGAAATTCACATGCGTTTCTCTGAAAGAGAAGCAGTCTGTTCCAACACTTCAATTCACTGTGCGAAGTGAATGGAGTGTTGCTTCACTTTCTAAATGCTGTCCTTTCAGAGAAAATCACTTTCCTTTGAAAGTGCCTTAAGCTACTTACAAGCATTGAACAGAAATTCACAGGCGTTTCTCTGAAAGAGAAGCAGTCTGTTCCAACACTTCAATTCACTGTGCGAAGTGAATGGAGTGTTGCTTCACTTTCTAAATGCTGTCCTTTCAGAGAAAATCACTTTCCTTTGAAAGTGCCTTAAGCTACTTACAAGCTTTCACAAAAAACTCACATGCGTTTCTCTGAAAGAGAAGCAGTCTGTTCCAACACTTCAATTCACTGTGCGAAGTGAATGGAGTGTTGCTTCACTTTCTAAATGCTGTCCTGTCAGAGAAAATCACTTTCCTTTGAAAGTGCCTTAAGCTACTTACAAGCTTTTACAAAAAACTCACATGCGTTTCTCTGAAAGAGAAGCAGTCTGTTCCAACACTTCAATTCACTGTGCGAAGTGAATGGAGTGTTGCTTCACTTTCTAAATGCTGTCCTTTCAGAGTAAATCACTTTCCTTTGAAAGTGCCTTAAGCTACTTACAAGCATTCAACAGAAATTCACATGCGTTTCTCTGAAAGAGAAGCAGTCTGTTCCAACACTTCAATTCACTGTGCGAAGTGAATGGAGTGTTGCTTCACTTTCTAAATGCTGTCCTTTCAGAGAAAATCACTTTCCTTTGAAAGTGCCTTAAGCTACTTACAAGCATTGAACAGAAATTCACAGGCGTTTCTCTGAAAGAGAAGCAGTCTGTTCCAACACTTCAATTCACTGTGCGAAGTGAATGGAGTGTTGCTTCACTTTCTAAATGCTGTCCTTTCAGAGAAAATCACTTTCCTTTGAAAGTGCCTTAAGCTACTTACAAGCTTTCACAAAAAACTCACATGCGTTTCTCTGAAAGAGAAGCAGTCTGTTCCAACACTTCAATTCACTGTGCGAAGTGAATGGAGTGTTGCTTCACTTTCTACATGCTGTGCTTTCAGAGAAAATCACTTTCCTTTGAAAGTGCCTTAAGCTACTTACAAGCTTTCACAAAAAATTCACATCCGTTTCTCTGAAAGAGAAGCAGTCTGTTCCAACACTTCAATTCACTGTGCGAAGTGAATGGAGTGTTGCTTCACTTTCTAAATGCTGTCCTTTCAGAGAAAATCACTTTCCTTTGAAAGTGCCTTAAGCTACTTACAAGCATTCAACAGAAATTCACATGCGTTTCTCTGAAAGAGAAGCAGTCTGTTCCAACACTTCAATTCACTGTACGAAGTGAATGGAGTGTTGTTTCACTTTCTACATGCTGTGCTTTCAGAGAAAATCACTTTCCTTTGAAAGTGCCTTAAGCTACTTACAAGCATTCAACAGAAATTCACATGCGTTTCCCTGAAAGAGAAGCAGTCTGTTCCAACACTTCAATTCACTGTGCGAAGTGAATGGAGTGTTGCTTCACTTTCTAAATGCTGTCCTTTCAGAGAAAATCACTTTCCTTTGAAAGTGCCTTAAGCTACTTACAAGCATTCAACAGAAATTCACATGCGTTTCTCTGAAAGAGAAGCAGTCTGTTCCAACACTTCAATTCACTGTGCGAAGTGAATGGAGTGTTGCTTCACTTTCTAAATGCTGTCCTGTCAGAGAAAATCACTTTCCTTTGAAAGTGCCTTAAGCTACTTACAAGCTTTCACAAAAGACTCACATGCGTTTCTCTGAAAGAGAAGCAGTCTGTTCCAACACTTCAATTCACTGTGCGAAGTGAATGGAGCGTTGCTTCACTTTCTAAATGCTGTCCTGTCAGAGAAAATCACTTTCCTTTGAAAGTGCCTTAAGCTACTAACAAGCATTGAACAGAAATTCACATGCGTTTCTCTGAAAGAGAAGCAGTCTGTTCCAACACTTCAATTCACTGTGCGAAGTGAATGGAGTGTTGCTTCACTTTCTACATGCTGTCCTGTCAGAGAAAATCACTTTCCTTTGAAAGTGCCTTAATCTACTTACAAGCTTTCACAAAAAACTCACATCCGTTTCCCTGAAAGAGAAGCAGTCTGTTCGAACACTTCAATTCACTGTGCGAAGTGAATGGAGTGTTGCTTCACTTTCTAAATGCTGTCCTTTCAGAGAAAATCACTTTCCTTAGAAAGTGCCTTAAGCTACTTACAAGCATTGAACAGAAATTCACATGCGTTTCTCTGAAAGAGAAGCAGTCTGTTCCAACACTTCAATTCACTGTGCGAAGTGAATGGAGTGTTGCTTCACTTTCTAAATGCTGTCCTGTCAGAGAAAATCACTTTCCTTTGAAAGTGCCTTAAGCTACTTACAAGCTTTCACAAAAAACACACATCCGTTTCTCTGAAAGAGAAGCAGTCTGTTCCAACACTTCAATTCACTGTGCGAAGTGAATGGAGTGTTGCTTCACTTTCTACATGCTGTCCTGTCAGAGAAAATCACTTTCCTTTGAAAGTGCCTTAAGCTACTTACAAGCTTTCACAAAAAACTCACATCCGTTTCTCTGAAAGAGAAGCAGTCTGTTCCAACACTTCAATTCACTGTGCGAAGTGAATGGAGTGTTGCTTCACTTTCTAAATGCTGTCCTTTCAGAGAAAATCACTTTCCTTTGAAAGTGCCTTAAGCTACTTACAAGCTTTCACAAAAAACTCACATCCGTTTCTGTGAAAGAGAAGCAGTCTGTTCCAACACTTCAATTCACTGTGCGAAGTGAATGGAGTGTTGCTTCACTTTCTAAATGCTGTCCTGTCAGAGAAAATCACTTTCCTTTGAAAGTGCCTTAAGCTACTTACAAGCTTTTACAAAAAACTCACATGCGTTTCTCTGAAAGAGAAGCAGTCTGTTCCAACACTTCAATTCACTGTGCGAAGTGAATGGAGTGTTGCTTCACTTTCTAAATGCTGTCCTTTCAGAGTAAATCACTTTCCTTTGAAAGTGCCTTAAGCTACTTACAAGCATTCAACAGAAATTCACATGCGTTTCTCTGAAAGAGAAGCAGTCTGTTCCAACACTTCAATTCCCTGTGCGAAGTGAATGGAGTGTTGCTTCACTTTCTAAATGCTGTCCTTTCAAAGAAAATCACTTTCCTTTGAAAGTGCCTTAAGCTACTTACAAGCATTGAACAGAAATTCACAGGCGTTTCTCTGAAAGAGAAGCAGTCTGTTCCAACACTTCAATTCACTGTGCGAAGTGAATGGAGTGTTGCTTCACTTTCTAAATGCTGTCCTGTCAGAGAAAATCACTTTCCTTTGAAAGAGCCTTAAGCTACTTACAAGCTTTCACAAAAAACTCACATCCGTCTCTCTGAAAGAGAAGCAGTCTGTTCCAACACTTCAATTCACTGTGCGAAGTGAATGGAGTGTTGCTTCACTTTCTAAATGCTGTCCTTTCAGAGAAAATCACTTTCCTTTGAAAGTGCCTTAAGCTACTTACAAGCTTTCACAAAAAACTCACATGCGTTTACCTGAAAGAGAAGCAGTCTGTTCCAACACTTCAATTCACTGTGCGAAGTGAATGGAGTGTTGCTTCACTTTCTAAATGCTGTCCTGTCAGAGAAAATCACTTTCCTTTGAAAGTGCCTTAAGCTACTAATAAGCATTGAACAGAAATTCACATGCGTTTCTCTGAAAGAGAAGCAGTCTGTTCCAACACTTCAATTCACTGTGCGAAGTGAATGGAGTGTTGCTTCACTTTCCAAATGCTGTCCTGTCAGAGAAAATCACTTTCCTTTGAAAGTGCCTTAAGCTACTTACAAGCTTTCACGAAAAACTCACATGCGTTTCCCTGAAAGAGAAGCAGTCTGTTCCAACACTTCAAATCACTGTGCGAAGTGAATGGAGTGTTGCTTCACTTTCTAAATGCTGTCCTTTCAGAGAAAATCACTTTCCTTTGAAAGTGCCTTAAGCTACTTACAAGCATTGAACAGAAATTCACATGCGTTTCGCTGAAAGAGAAGCAGTCTGTTCCAACACTTCAATTCACTGTGCGAAGTGAATGGAGTGTTGCTTCACTTTCTAAATGCTGTCCTGTCAGAGAAAATCACTTTCCTTTGAAAGTGCCTTAAGCTACTTACAAGCTTTCACAAAAAACACACATCCGTTTCTCTGAAAGAGAAGCAGTCTGTTCCAACACTTCAATTCACTGTGCGAAGTGAATGGAGTGTTGCTTCACTTTCTACATGCTGTCCTGTCAGAGAAAATCACTTTACTTTGAAAGTGCCTTCAGCTACTTACAAGCTTTCACAAAAAACTCACATCCGTTTCTCTGAAAGAGAAGCAGTCTGTTCCAACACTTCAATTCACTGTGCGAAGTGAATGGAGTGTTGCTTCACTTTCTAAATGCTGTCCTTTCAGAGAAAATCACTTTCCTTTGAAAGTGCCTTAAGCTACTTACAAGCATTCAACAGAAATTCACATGCGTTTCTCTGAAAGAGAAGTAGTCTGTTCCAACACTTCAATTCACTGTGCGAAGTGAATGGAGTGTTGCTTCACTTTCTAAATGCTGTCCTGTCAGAGAAAATCACTTTCCTTTGAAAGTGCCTTAAGCTACTTACAAGCTTTTACAAAAAACTCACATGCGTTTCTCTGAAAGAGAAGCAGTCTGTTCCAACACTTCAATTCACTGTGCGAAGTGAATGGAGTGTTGCTTCACTTTCTAAATGCTGTCCTTTCAGAGTAAATCACTTTCCTTTGATAGTGCCTTAAGCTACTTACAAGCATTCAACAGAAATTCACATGCGTTTCTCTGAAAGAGAAGCAGTCTGTTCCAACACTTCAATTCACTGTGCGAAGTGAATGGAGTGTTGCTTCACTTTCTAAATGCTGTCCTTTCAGAGAAAATCACTTTCCTTTGAAAGTGCCTTAAGCTACTTACAAGCATTGAACAGAAATTCACAGGCGTTTCTCTGAAAGAGAAGCAGTCTGTTCCAACACTTCAATTCACTGTGCGATGTGAATGGAGTGTTGCTTCACTTTCTAAATGCTGTCCTTTCAGAGAAAATCACTTTCCTTTGAAAGTGCCTTAAGCTACTTACAAGCTTTCACAAAAAACTCACATGCGTTTCTCTGAAAGAGAAGCAGTCTGTTCCAACACTTCAATTCACTGTGCGAAGTGAATGGAGTGTTGCTTCACTTTCTAAATGCTGTCCTGTCAGAGAAAATCACTTTCCTTTGAAAGTGCCTTAAGCTACTTACAAGCTTTTACAAAAAACTCACATGCGTTTCTCTGAAAGAGAAGCAGTCTGTTCCAACACTTCAATTCACTGTGCGAAGTGAATGGAGTGTTGCTTCACTTTCTAAATGCTGTCCTTTCAGAGTAAATCACTTTCCTTTGAAAGTGCCTTAAGCTACTTACAAGCATTCAACAGAAATTCACATGCGTTTCTCTGAAAGAGAAGCAGTCTGTTCCAACACTTCAGTTCACTGTGCGAAGTGAATGGAGTGTTGCTTCACTTTCTAAATGCTGTCCTTTCAGAGAAAATCACTTTCCTTTGAAAGTGCCTTAAGCTACTTACAAGCATTGAACAGAAATTCACAGGCGTTTCTCTGAAAGAGAAGCAGTCTGTTCCAACACTTCAATTCACTGTGCGAAGTGAATGGAGTGTTGCTTCACTTTCTAAATGCTGTCCTTTCAGAGAAAATCACTTTCCTTTGAAAGTGCCTTAAGCTACTTACAAGCTTTCACAAAAAACTCACATGCGTTTCTCTGAAAGAGAAGCAGTCTGTTCCAACACTTCAATTCACTGTGCGAAGTGAATGGAGTGTTGCTTCACTTTCTACATGCTGTGCTTTCAGAGAAAATCACTTTCCTTTGAAAGTGCCTTAAGCTACTTACAAGCTTTCACAAAAAATTCACATCCGTTTCTCTGAAAGAGAAGCAGTCTGTTCCAACACTTCAATTCACTGTGCGAAGTGAATGGAGTGTTGCTTCACTTTCTAAATGCTGTCCTTTCAGAGAAAATCACTTTCCTTTGAAAGTGCCTTAAGCTACTTACAAGCATTCAACAGAAATTCACATGCGTTTCTCTGAAAGAGAAGCAGTCTGTTCCAACACTTCAATTCACTGTACGAAGTGAATGGAGTGTTGTTTCACTTTCTACATGCTGTGCTTTCAGAGAAAATCACTTTCCTTTGAAAGTGCCTTAAGCTACTTACAAGCATTCAACAGAAATTCACATGCGTTTCCCTGAAAGAGAAGCAGTCTGTTCCAACACTTCAATTCACTGTGCGAAGTGAATGGAGTGTTGCTTCACTTTCTACATGCTGTCCTGTCAGAGAAAATCACTTTCCTTTGAAAGTGCCTTCAGCTACTTACAAGCTTTCACAAAAAACTCACATCTGTTTCTCTGAAAGAGAAGCAGTCTGTTCCAACACTTCAATTCACTGTGCGAAGTGAATGGAGTGTTGCTTCACTTTCTAAATGCTGTCCTTTCAGAGAAAATCACTTTCCTTTGAAAGTGCCTTAAGCTACTTACAAGCATTCAACAGAAATTCACATGCGTTTCTCTGAAAGAGAAGTAGTCTGTTCCAACACTTCAATTCACTGTGCGAAGTGAATGGAGTGTTGCTTCACTTTCTAAATGCTGTCCTGTCAGAGAAAATCACTTTCCTTTGAAAGTGCCTTAAGCTACTTACAAGCTTTTACAAAAAACTCACATGCGTTTCTCTGAAAGAGAAGCAGTCTGTTCCAACACTTCAATTCACTGTGCGAAGTGAATGGAGTGTTGCTTCACTTTCTAAATGCTGTCCTTTCAGAGTAAATCACTTTCCTTTGAAAGTGCCTTAAGCTACTTACAAGCATTCAACAGAAATTCACATGCGTTTCTCTGAAAGAGAAGCAGTCTGTTCCAACACTTCAATTCACTGTGCGAAGTGAATGGAGTGTTGCTTCACTTTCTAAATGCTGTCCTTTCAGAGAAAATCACTTTCCTTTGAAAGTGCCTTAAGCTACTTACAAGCATTGAACAGAAATTCATAGGCGTTTCTCTGAAAGAGAAGCAGTCTGTTCCAACACTTCAATTCACTGTGCGAAGTGAATGGAGTGTTGCTTCACTTTCTAAATGCTGTCCTTTCAGAGAAAATCACTTTCCTTTGAAAGTGCCTTAAGCTACTTACAAGCTTTCACAAAAAACTCACATGCGTTTCTCTGAAAGAGAAGCAGTCTGTTCCAACACTTCAATTCACTGTGCGAAGTGAATGGAGTGTTGCTTCACTTTCTACATGCTGTGCTTTCAGAGAAAATCACTTTCCTTTGAAAGTGCCTTAAGCTACTTACAAGCTTTCACAAAAAATTCACATCCGTTTCTCTGAAAGAGAAGCAGTCTGTTCCAACACTTCAATTCACTGTGCGAAGTGAATGGAGTGTTGCTTCACTTTCTAAATGCTGTCCTTTCAGAGAAAATCACTTTCCTTTGAAAGTGCCTTAAGCTACTTACAAGCATTCAACAGAAATTCACATGCGTTTCTCTGAAAGAGAAGCAGTCTGTTCCAACACTTCAATTCACTGTACGAAGTGAATGGAGTGTTGTTTCACTTTCTACATGCTGTGCTTTCAGAGAAAATCACTTTCCTTTGAAAGTGCCTTAAGCTACTTACAAGCATTCAACAGAAATTCACATGCGTTTCCCTGAAAGAGAAGCAGTCTGTTCCAACACTTCAATTCACTGTGCGAAGTGAATGGAGTGTTGCTTCACTTTCTAAATGCTGTCCTTTCAGAGAAAATCACTTTCCTTTGAAAGTGCCTTAAGCTACTTACAAGCATTCAACAGAAATTCACATGCGTTTCTCTGAAAGAGAAGCAGTTTGTTCCAACACTTCAATTCACTGTGCGAAGTGAATGGAGTGTTGCTTCACTTTCTAAATGCTGTCCAGTCAGAGAAAATCACTTTCCTTTGAAAGTGCCTTAAGCTACTTACAAGCTTTGACAAAAGACTCACATGCGTTGCTCTGAAAGAGAAGCAGTCTGTTCCAACACTTCAATTCACTGTGCGAAGTGAATGGAGCGTTGCTTCACTTTCTAAATGCTGTCCTGTCAGAGAAAATCACTTTCCTTTGAAAGTGCCTTAAGCTACTAACAAGCATTGAACAGAAATTCACATGCGTTTCTCTGAAAGAGAAGCAGTCTGTTCCAACACTTCAATTCACTGTGCGAAGTGAATGGAGTGTTGCTTCACTTTCTACATGCTGTCCTGTCAGAGAAAATCACTTTCCTTTGAAAGTGCCTTAATCTACTTACAAGCTTTCACAAAAAACTCACATCCGTTTCCCTGAAAGAGAAGCAGTCTGTTCGAACACTTCAATTCACTGTGCGAAGTGAATGGAGTGTTGCTTCACTTTCTAAATGCTGTCCTTTCAGAGAAAATCACTTTCCTTTGAAAGTGCCTTAAGCTACTTACAAGCATTGAACAGAAATTCACATGCGTTTCTCTGAAAGAGAAGCAGTCTGTTCCAACACTTCAATTCACTGTGCGAAGTGAATGGAGTGTTGCTTCACTTTCTAAATGCTGTCCTGTCTGAGAAAATCACTTTCCTTTGAAAGTGCCTTAAGCTACTTACAAGCTTTCACAAAAAACACACATCCGTTTCTCTGAAAGAGAAGCAGTCTGTTCCAACACTTCAATTCACTGTGCGAAGTGAATGGAGTGTTGCTTCACTTTCTACATGCTGTCCTGTCAGAGAAAATCACTTTCCTTTGAAAGTGCCTTAAGCTACTTACAAGCTTTCACAAAAAACTCACATGCGTTTCTCTGAAAGAGAAGCAGTTTGTTCCAACACTTCAATTCACTGTGCGAAGTGAATGGAGTGTTGCTTCACTTTCTACATGCTGTGCTTTCAGAGAAAATCACTTTCCTTTGAAAGTGCCTTAAGCTACTTACAAGCTTTCACAAAAAACTCACATGCGTTTCTCTGAAAGAGAAGCAGTCTGTTCCAACACTTCAATTCACTGTGCGAAGTGAATGGAGTGTTGCTTCACTTTCTAAATGCTGTCCTGTCAGAGAAAATCACTTTCCTTTGAAAGTGCCTTAAGCTACTTACAAGCTTTTACAAAAAACTCACATGCGTTTCTCTGAAAGAGAAGCAGTCTGTTCCAACACTTCAATTCACTGTGCGAAGTGAATGGAGTGTTGCTCCACTTTCTAAATGCTGTCCTTTCAGAGTAAATCACTTTCCTTTGAAAGTGCCTTAAGCTACTTACAAGCATTCAACAGAAATTCACATGCGTTTCTCTGAAAGAGAAGCAGTCTGTTCCAACACTTCAATTCACTGTGCGAAGTGAATGGAGTGTTGCTTCACTTTCTAAATGCTGTCCTTTCAGAGAAAATCACTTTCCTTTGAAAGTGCCTTAAGCTACTTACAAGCATTGAACAGAAATTCACAGGCGTTTCTCTGAAAGAGAAGCAGTCTGTTCCAACACTTCAATTCACTGTGCGAAGTGAATGGAGTGTTGCTTCACTTTCTAAATGCTGTCCTTTCAGAGAAAATCACTTTCCTTTGAAAGTGCCTTAAGCTACTTACAAGCTTTCACAAAAAACTCACATGCGTTTCTCTGAAAGAGAAGCAGTCTGTTCCAACACTTCAATTCACTGTGCGAAGTGAATGGAGTGTTGCTTCACTTTCTAAATGCTGTCCTTTCAGAGTAAATCACTTTCCTTTGAAAGTGCCTTAAGCTACTTACAAGCATTCAACAGAAATTCACATGCGTTTCTCTGAAAGAGAAGCAGTCTGTTCCAACACTTCAATTCACTGTGCGAAGTGAATGGAGTGTTGCTTCACTTTCTAAATGCTGTCCTTTCAGAGAAAATCACTTTCCTTTGAAAGTGCCTTAAGCTACTTACAAGCATTGAACAGAAATTCATAGGCGTTTCTCTGAAAGAGAAGCAGTCTGTTCCAACACTTCAATTCACTGTGCGAAGTGAATGGAGTGTTGCTTCACTTTCTAAATGCTGTCCTTTCAGAGAAAATCACTTTCCTTTGAAAGTGCCTTAAGCTACTTACAAGCTTTCACAAAAAACTCACATGCGTTTCTCTGAAAGAGAAGCTGTCTGTTCCAACACTTCAATTCACTGTGCGAAGTGAATGGAGTGTTGCTTCACTTTCTAAATGCTGTCCTTTCAGAGAAAATCACTTTCCTTTGAAAGTGCCTTAAGCTACTTACAAGCTTTCACAAAAAACTCACATGCGTTTCTCTGAAAGAGAAGCAGTCTGTTCCAACACTTCAATTCACTGTGCGAAGTGAATGGAGTGTTGCTTCACTTTCTACATGCTGTGCTTTCAGAGAAAATCACTTTCCTTTGAAAGTGCCTTAAGCTACTTACAAGCTTTCACAAAAAATTCACATCCGTTTCTCTGAAAGAGAAGCAGTCTGTTCCAACACTTCAATTCACTGTGCGAAGTGAATGGAGTGTTGCTTCACTTTCTAAATGCTGTCCTTTCAGAGAAAATCACTTTCCTTTGAAAGTGCCTTAAGCTACTTACAAGCATTCAACAGAAATTCACATGCGTTTCTCTGAAAGAGAAGCAGTCTGTTCCAACACTTCAATTCACTGTGCGAAGTGAATGGAGTGTTGTTTCACTTTCTACATGCTGTGCTTTCAGAGAAAATCACTTTCCTTTGAAAGTGCCTTAAGCTACTTACAAGCATTCAACAGAAATTCACATGCGTTTCCCTGAAAGAGAAGCAGTCTGTTCCAACACTTCAATTCACTGTGCGAAGTGAATGGAGTGTTGCTTCACTTTCTAAATGCTGTCCTTTCAGAGAAAATCACTTTCCTTTGAAAGTGCCTTAAGCTACTTACAAGCATTCAACAGAAATTCACATGCGTTTCTCTGAAAGAGAAGCAGTTTGTTCCAACACTTCAATTCACTGTGCGAAGTGAATGGAGTGTTGCTTCACTTTCTAAATGCTGTCCAGTCAGAGAAAATCACTTTCCTTTGAAAGTGCCTTAAGCTACTTACAAGCTTTGACAAAAGACTCACATGCGTTGCTCTGAAAGAGAAGCAGTCTGTTCCAACACTTCAATTCACTGTGCGAAGTGAATGGAGCGTTGCTTCACTTTCTAAATGCTGTCCTGTCAGAGAAAATCACTTTCCTTTGAAAGTGCCTTAAGCTACTAACAAGCATTGAACAGAAATTCACATGCGTTTCTCTGAAAGAGAAGCAGTCTGTTCCAACACTTCAATTCACTGTGCGAAGTGAATGGAGTGTTGCTTCACTTTCTACATGCTGTCCTGTCAGAGAAAATCACTTTCCTTTGAAAGTGCCTTAATCTACTTACAAGCTTTCACAAAAAACTCACATCCGTTTCCCTGAAAGAGAAGCAGTCTGTTCGAACACTTCAATTCACTGTGCGAAGTGAATGGAGTGTTGCTTCACTTTCTAAATGCTGTCCTTTCAGAGAAAATCACTTTCCTTTGAAAGTGCCTTAAGCTACTTACAAGCATTGAACAGAAATTCACATGCGTTTCTCTGAAAGAGAAGCAGTCTGTTCCAACACTTCAATTCACTGTGCGAAGTGAATGGAGTGTTGCTTCACTTTCTAAATGCTGTCCTGTCTGAGAAAATCACTTTCCTTTGAAAGTGCCTTAAGCTACTTACAAGCTTTCACAAAAAACACACATCCGTTTCTCTGAAAGAGAAGCAGTCTGTTCCAACACTTCAATTCACTGTGCGAAGTGAATGGAGTGTTGCTTCACTTTCTACATGCTGTCCTGTCAGAGAAAATCACTTTCCTTTGAAAGTGCCTTAAGCTACTTACAAGCTTTCACAAAAAACTCACATGCGTTTCTCTGAAAGAGAAGCAGTTTGTTCCAACACTTCAATTCACTGTGCGAAGTGAATGGAGTGTTGCTTCACTTTCTACATGCTGTGCTTTCAGAGAAAATCACTTTCCTTTGAAAGTGCCTTAAGCTACTTACAAGCTTTCACAAAAAACTCACATGCGTTTCTCTGAAAGAGAAGCAGTCTGTTCCAACACTTCAATTCACTGTGCGAAGTGAATGGAGTGTTGCTTCACTTTCTAAATGCTGTCCTGTCAGAGAAAATCACTTTCCTTTGAAAGTGCCTTAAGCTACTTACAAGCTTTTACAAAAAACTCACATGCGTTTCTCTGAAAGAGAAGCAGTCTGTTCCAACACTTCAATTCACTGTGCGAAGTGAATGGAGTGTTGCTCCACTTTCTAAATGCTGTCCTTTCAGAGTAAATCACTTTCCTTTGAAAGTGCCTTAAGCTACTTACAAGCATTCAACAGAAATTCACATGCGTTTCTCTGAAAGAGAAGCAGTCTGTTCCAACACTTCAATTCACTGTGCGAAGTGAATGGAGTGTTGCTTCACTTTCTAAATGCTGTCCTTTCAGAGAAAATCACTTTCCTTTGAAAGTGCCTTAAGCTACTTACAAGCATTGAACAGAAATTCACAGGCGTTTCTCTGAAAGAGAAGCAGTCTGTTCCAACACTTCAATTCACTGTGCGAAGTGAATGGAGTGTTGCTTCACTTTCTAAATGCTGTCCTTTCAGAGAAAATCACTTTCCTTTGAAAGTGCCTTAAGCTACTTACAAGCTTTCACAAAAAACTCACATGCGTTTCTCTGAAAGAGAAGCAGTCTGTTCCAACACTTCAATTCACTGTGCGAAGTGAATGGAGTGTTGCTTCACTTTCTACATGCTGTGCTTTCAGAGAAAATCACTTTCCTTTGAAAGTGCCTTAAGCTACTTACAAGCTTTCACAAAAAATTCACATCCGTTTCTCTGAAAGAGAAGCAGTCTGTTCCAACACTTCAATTCACTGTGCGAAGTGAATGGAGTGTTGCTTCACTTTCTAAATGCTGTCCTTTCAGAGAAAATCACTTTCCTTTGAAAGTGCCTTAAGCTACTTACAAGCATTCAACAGAAATTCACATGCGTTTCTCTGAAAGAGAAGCAGTCTGTTCCAACACTTCAATTCACTGTACGAAGTGAATGGAGTGTTGTTTCACTTTCTACATGCTGTGCTTTCAGAGAAAATCACTTTCCTTTGAAAGTGCCTTAAGCTACTTACAAGCATTCAACAGAAATTCACATGCGTTTCCCTGAAAGAGAAGCAGTCTGTTCCAACACTTCAATTCACTTTGCGAAGTGAATGGAGTGTTGCTTCACTTTCTACATGCTGTCCTGTCAGAGAAAATCACTTTCCTTTGAAAGTGCCTTCAGCTACTTACAAGCTTTCACAAAATACTCACATCCGTTTCTCTGAAAGAGAAGCAGTCTGTTCCAACACTTCAATTCACTGTGCGAAGTGAATGGAGTGTTGCTTCACTTTCTAAATGCTGTCCTTTCAGAGAAAATCACTTTCCTTTGAAAGTTCCTTAAGCTACTTACAAGCATTCAACAGAAATTCACATGCGTTTCTCTGAAAGAGAAGTAGTCTGTTCCAACACTTCAATTCACTGTGCGAAGTGAATGGAGTGTTGCTTCACTTTCTAAATGCTGTCCTGTCAGAGAAAATCACTTTCCTTTGAAAGTGCCTTAAGCTACTTACAAGCTTTTACAAAAAACTCACATGCGTTTCTCTGAAAGAGAAGCAGTCTGTTCGAACACTTCAATTCACTGTGCGAAGTGAATGGAGTGTTGCTTCACTTTCTAAATGCTGTCCTTTCAGAGTAAATCACTTTCCTTTGAAAGTGCCTTAAGCTACTTACAAGCATTCAACAGAAATTCACATGCGTTTCTCTGAAAGAGAAGCAGTCTGTTCCAACACTTCAATTCACTGTGCGAAGTGAATGGAGTGTTGCTTCACTTTCTAAATGCTGTCCTTTCAGAGAAAATCACTTTCCTTTGAAAGTGCCTTAAGCTACTTACAAGAATTGAACAGAAATTCATAGGCGTTTCTCTGAAAGAGAAGCAGTCTGTTCCAACACTTCAATTCACTGTGCGAAGTGAATGGAGTGTTGCTTCACTTTCTAAATGCTGTCCTTTCAGAGAAAATCACTTTCCTTTGAAAGTGCCTTAAGCTACTTACAAGCTTTCACAAAAAACTCACATGCGTTTCTCTGAAAGAGAAGCAGTCTGTTCCAACACTTCAATTCACTGTGCGAAGTGAATGGAGTGTTGCTTCACTTTCTACATGCTGTGCTTTCAGAGAAAATCACTTTCCTTTGAAAGTGCCTTAAGCTACTTACAAGCTTTCACAAAAAATTCACATCCGTTTCTCTGAAAGAGAAGCAGTCTGTTCCAACACTTCAATTCACTGTGCGAAGTGAATGGAGTGTTGCTTCACTTTCTAAATGCTGTCCTTTCAGAGAAAATCACTTTCCTTTGAAAGTGCCTTAAGCTACTTACAAGCATTCAACAGAAATTCACATGCGTTTCTCTGAAAGAGAAGCAGTCTGTTCCAACACTTCAATTCACTGTACGAAGTGAATGGAGTGTTGTTTCACTTTCTACATGCTGTGCTTTCAGAGAAAATCACTTTCCTTTGAAAGTGCCTTAAGCTACTTACAAGCATTCAACAGAAATTCACATGCGTTTCCCTGAAAGAGAAGCAGTCTGTTCCAACACTTCAATTCACTGTGCGAAGTGAATGGAGTGTTGCTTCACTTTCTAAATGCTGTCCTTTCAGAGAAAATCACTTTCCTTTGAAAGTGCCTTAAGCTACTTACAAGCATTCAACAGAAATTCACATGCGTTTCTCTGAAAGAGAAGCAGTTTGTTCCAACACTTCAATTCACTGTGCGAAGTGAATGGAGTGTTGCTTCACTTTCTAAATGCTGTCCAGTCAGAGAAAATCACTTTCCTTTGAAAGTGCCTTAAGCTACTTACAAGCTTTGACAAAAGACTCACATGCGTTTCTCTGTAAGAGAAGCAGTCTGTTCCAACACTTCAATTCACTGTGCGAAGTGAATGGAGCGTTGCTTCACTTTCTAAATGCTGTCCTGTCAGAGAAAATCACTTTCCTTTGAAAGTGCCTTAAGCTACTAACAAGCATTGAACAGAAATTCACATGCGTTTCTCTGAAAGAGAAGCAGTCTGTTCCAACACTTCAATTCACTGTGCGAAGTGAATGGAGTGTTGCTTCACTTTCTAAATGCTGTCCTGTCAGAGAAAATCACTTTCCTTTGAAAGAGCCTTAAGCTACTTACAAGCTTTCACAAAAAACTCACATCCGTCTCTCTGAAAGAGAAGCAGTCTGTTCCAACACTTCAATTCACTGTGCGAAGTGAATGGAGTGTTGCTTCACTTTCTAAATGCTGTCCTTTCAGAGAAAATCACTTTCCTTTGAAAGTGCCTTAAGCTACTTACAAGCTTTCACAAAAAACTCACATGCGTTTACCTGAAAGAGAAGCAGTCTGTTCCAACACTTCAATTCACTGTGCGAAGTGAATGGAGTGTTGCTTCACTTTCTAAATGCTGTCCTGTCAGAGAAAATCACTTTCCTTTGAAAGTGCCTTAAGCTACTAATAAGCATTGAACAGAAATTCACATGCGTTTCTCTGAAAGAGAAGCAGTCTGTTCCAACACTTCAATTCACTGTGCGAAGTGAATGGAGTGTTGCTTCACTTTCTACATGCTGTCCTGTCAGAGAAAATCACTTTCCTTTGAAAGTGCCTTAAGCTAGTTACAAGCTTTCACAAAAAACTCACATCCGTTTCTCTGAAAGAGAAGCAGTCTGTTCCAACACTTCAATTCACTGTGCGAAGTGAATGGAGTGTTGCTTCACTTTCTAAATGCTGTCCTTTCAGAGAAAATCACTTTCCTTTGAAAGTGCCTTAAGCTACTTACAAGCATTCAACAGAAATTCACATGCGTTTCTCTGAAAGAGAAGCAGTCTGTTCCAACACTTCAATTCACTGTGCGAAGTGAATGGAGTGTTGCTTCACTTTCTAAATGCTGTCCTGTCAGAGAAAATCACTTTCCTTTGAAAGTGCCTTAAGCTACTTACAAGCTTTTACAAAAAACTCACATGCGTTTCTCTGAAAGAGAAGCAGTCTGTTCCAACACTTCAATTCACTGTGCGAAGTGAATGGAGTGTTGCTTCACTTTCTAAATGCTGTCCTTTCAGAGTAAATCACTTTCCTTTGAAAGTGCCTTAAGCTACTTACAAGCATTCAACAGAAATTCACATGCGTTTCTCTGAAAGAGAAGCAGTCTGTTCCAACACTTCAATTCCCTGTGCGAAGTGAATGGAGTGTTGCTTCACTTTCTAAATGCTGTCCTTTCAGAGAAAATCACTTTCCTTTGAAAGTGCCTTAAGCTACTTACAAGCATTGAACAGAAATTCACAGGCGTTTCTCTGAAAGAGAAGCAGTCTGTTCCAACACTTCAATTCACTGTGCGAAGTGAATGGAGTGTTGCTTCACTTTCTAAATGCTGTCCTGTCAGAGAAAATCACTTTCCTTTGAAAGTGCCTTAAGCTACTTACAAGCTTTTACAAAAAACTCACATCCGTCTCTCTGAAAGAGAAGCAGTCTGTTCCAACACTTCAATTCACTGTGCGAAGTGAATGGAGTGTTGCTTCACTTTCTAAATGCTGTCCTTTCAGAGTAAATCACTTTCCTTTGAAAGTGCCTTAAGCTACTTACAAGCATTCAACAGAAATTCACATGCGTTTCTCTGAAAGAGAAGCAGTCTGTTCCAACACTTCAATTCCCTGTGCGAAGTGAATGGAGTGTTGCTTCACTTTCTAAATGCTGTCCTTTCAAAGAAAATCACTTTCCTTTGAAAGTGCCTTAAGCTACTTACAAGCATTGAACAGAAATTCACAGGCGTTTCTCTGAAAGAGAAGCAGTCTGTTCCAACACTTCAATTCACTGTGCGAAGTGAATGGAGTGTTGCTTCACTTTCTAAATGCTGTCCTGTCAGAGAAAATCACTTTCCTTTGAAAGTGCCTTAAGCTACTTACAAGCTTTCACAAAAAACTCACATGCGTTTCTCTGAAAGAGAAGCAGTCTGTTCCAACACTTCAATTCACTGTGCGAAGTGAATGGAGTGTTGCTTCACTTTCTAAATGCTGTCCTGTCAGAGAAAATCACTTTCCTTTGAAAGTGCCTTAAGCTACTTACAAGCTTTCACAAAAAACACACATCCGTTTCTCTGAAAGAGAAGCAGTCTGTTCCAACACTTCAATTCACTGTGCGAAGTGAATGGAGTGTTGCTTCACTTTCTACATGCTGTCCTGTCAGAGAAAATCACTTTCCTTTGAAAGTGCCTTAAGCTACTTACAAGCTTTCACAAAAAATTCACATGCGTTTCTCTGAAAGAGAAGCAGTCTGTTCCAACACTTCAATTCACTGTGCGAAGTGAATGGAGTGTTGCTTCACTTTCTAAATGCTGTCCTTTCAGAGAAAATCACTTTCCTTTGAAAGTGCCTTAAGCGACTTACAAGCATTCAACAGAAATTCACATGCGTTTCTCTGAAAGAGAAGCAGTCTGTTCCAACACTTCAATTCACTGTACGAAGTGAATGGAGTGTTGTTTCACTTTCTACATGCTGTGCTTTCAGAGAAAATCACTTTCCTTTGAAAGTGCCTTAAGCTACTTACAAGCATTCAACAGAAATTCACATGCGTTTCCCTGAAAGAGAAGCAGTCTGTTCCAACACTTCAATTCACTGTGCGAAGTGAATGGAGTGTTGCTTCACTTTCTAAATGCTGTCCTTTCAGAGAAAATCACTTTCCTTTGAAAGTGCATTAAGCTACATACAAGCATTCAACAGAAATTCACATGCGTTTCTCTGAAAGAGAAGCAGTCTGTTCCAACACTTCAATTCACTGTGCGAAGTGAATGGAGTGTTGCTTCACTTTCTAAATGCTGTCCTTTCAGAGAAAATCACTTTCCTTTGAAAGTGCCTTAAGCTACTTACAAGCTTTCACAAAAAACTCACATGCGGTTCTCTGAAAGAGAAGCAGTCTGTTCCAACACTTCAATTCACTGTGCGACGTGAATGGAGCGTTGCTTAACTTTCTAAATGCTGTCCTGTCAGAGAAAATCACTTTCCTTTGAAAGTGCCTTAAGCTAATAACAAGCATTGAACAGAAATTCACATGCGTTTCTCTGAAAGAGAAGCAGTCTGTTCCAACACTTCAATTCACTGTGCGAAGTGAATGGAGTGTTGCTTCACTTTCTAAATGCTGTCCTGTCAGAGAAAATCACTTTCCTTTGAAAGTGCCTTAAGCTACTTACAAGCTTTCACAAAAAACTCACATCCGTTTCCCTGAAAGAGAAGCAGTCTGTTCCAACACTTCAATTCACTGTGCGAAGTGAATGGAGTGTTGCTTCACTTTCTAAATGCTGTCCTTTCAGAGAAAATCACTTTCCTTTGAAAGTGCCTTAAGCTACTTACAAGCATTCAACAGAAATTCACATGCGTTTCTCTGAAAGAGAAGCAGTCTGTTCCAACACTTCAATTCACTGTGCGAAGTGAATGGAGTGTTGCTTCACTTTCTAAATGCTGTCCAGTCAGAGAAAATCACTTTCCTTTGAAAGTGCCTTAAGCTACTTCCAAGCTTTCACAAAAAACTCACATGCGTTTCTCTGAAAGAGAAGCAGTCTGTTCCAACACTTCAATTCACTGTGCGAAGTGAATGGAGCGTTGCTTCACTTTCTAAATGCTGTCCTGTCAGAGAAAATCACTTTCCTTTGAAAGTGCCTTAAGCTACTAACAAGCATTGAACAGAAATTCACATGCGTTTCTCTGAAAGAGAAGCAGTCTGTTCCAACACTTCAATTCACTGTGCGAAGTGAATGGAGTGTTGCTTCACTTTCTACATGCTGTCCTGTCAGAGAAAACCACTTTCCTTTGAAAGTGCCTTAATCTACTTACAAGCTTTCACAAAAAACTCACATCCGTTTCCCTGAAAGAGAAGCAGTCTGTTCGAACACTTCAATTCACTGTGCGAAGTGAATGGAGTGTTGCTTCACTTTCTAAATGCTGTCCTTTCAGAGAAAATCACTTTCCTTTGAAAGTGCCTTAAGCTACTTACAAGCATTGAACAGAAATTCACATGCGTTTCTCTGAAAGAGAAGCAGTCTGTTCCAACACTTCAATTCACTGTGCGAAGTGAATAGAGTGTTGCTTCACTTTCTAAATGCTGTCCTGTCAGAGAAAATCACTTTCCTTTGAAAGTGCCTTAAGCTACTTACAAGCTTTCACAAAAAACACACATCCGTTTCTCTGAAAGAGAAGCAGTCTCTTCCAACACTTCAATTCACTGTGCGAAGTGAATGGAGTGTTGCTTCACTTTCTACATGCTGTCCTGTCAGAGAAAATCACTTTCCTTTGAAAGTGCCTTAAGCTACTTACAAGCTTTCACAAAAAACTCACATCCGTTTCTCTGAAAGAGAAGCAGTCTGTTCCAACACTTCAATTCACTGTGCGAAGTGAATGGAGTGTTGCTTCACTTTCTAAATGCTGTCCTTTCAGAGAAAATCACTTTCCTTTGAAAGTGCCTTAAGCTACTTACAAGCATTCAACAGAAATTCACATGCGTTTCTCTGAAAGAGAAGCATCTGTTCCAACACTTCAATTCACTGTGCGAAGTGAATGGAGTGTTGCTTCACTTTCTAAATGCTGTCCTGTCAGAGAAAATCACTTTCCTTTGAAAGTGCCTTAAGCTACTTACAAGCTTTCACAAAAAACTCACATGCGTTTCTCTGAAAGAGAAGCAGTCTGTTCCAACACTTCAATTCACTGTGCGAAGTGAATGGAGCGTTGCTTCACTTTCTAAATGCTGTCCTGTCAGAGAAAATCACTTTCCTTTGAAAGTGCCTTAAGCTACTAACAAGCATTGAACAGAAATTCACATGCGTTTCTCTGAAAGAGAAGCAGTCTGTTCCAACACTTCAATTCACTGTGCGAAGTGAATGGAGTGTTGCTTCACTTTCTACATGCTGTCCTGTCAGAGAAAATCACTTTCCTTTGAAAGTGCCTTAATCTACTTACAAGCTTTCACAAAAAACTCACATCCGTTTCCCTGAAAGAGAAGCAGTCTGTTCGAACACTTCAATTCACTGTGCGAAGTGAATGGAGTGTTGCTTCACTTTCTAAATGCTGTCCTTTCAGAGAAAATCACTTTCCTTTGAAAGTGCCTTAAGCTACTTACAAGCATTGAACAGAAATTCACATGCGTTTCTCTGAAAGAGAAGCAGTCTGTTCCAACACTTCAATTCACTGTGCGAAATGAATGGAGTGTTGCTTCACTTTCTAAATGCTGTCCTGTCAGAGAAAATCACTTTCCTTTGAAAGTGCCTTAAGCTACTTACAAGCTTTCACAAAAAACACACATCCGTTTCTCTGAAAGAGAAGCAGTCTGTTCCAACACTTCAATTCACTGTGCGAAGTGAATGGAGTGTTGCTTCACTTTCTACATGCTGTCCTGTCAGAGAAAATCACTTTCCTTTGAAAGTGCCTTAAGCTACTTACAAGCTTTCACAAAAAACTCACATCCGTTTCTCTGAAAGAGAAGCAGTCTGTTCCAACACTTCAATTCACTGTGCGAAGTGAATGGAGTGTTGCTTCACTTTCTAAATGCTGTCCTTTCAGAGAAAATCACTTTCCTTTGAAAGTGCCTTAAGCTACTTACAAGCATTCAACAGAAATTCACATGCGTTTCTCTGAAAGAGAAGCAGTCTGTTCCAACACTTCAATTCACTGTGCGAAGTGAATGGAGTGTTGCTTCACTTTCTAAATGCTGTCCTGTCAGAGAAAATCACTTTCCTTTGAAAGTGCCTTAAGCTACTTACAAGCTTTCACAAAAAATTCACATCCGTTTCTCTGAAAGAGAAGCAGTCTGTTCCAACACTTCAATTCACTGTGCGAAGTGAATGGAGTGTTGCTTCACTTTCTAAATGCTGTCCTTTCAGAGAAAATCACTTTCCTTTGAAAGTGCCTTAAGCTACTTACAAGCATTCAACAGAAATTCACATGCGTTTCTCTGAAAGAGAAGCAGTCTGTTCCAACACTTCAATTCACTGTACGAAGTGAATGGAGTGTTGTTTCACTTTCTACATGCTGTGCTTTCAGAGAAAATCACTTTCCTTTGAAAGTGCCTTAAGCTACTTACAAGCATTCAACAGAAATTCACATGCGTTTCCCTGAAAGAGAAGCAGTCTGTTCCAACACTTCAATTCACTGTGCGAAGTGAATGGAGTGTTGCTTCACTTTCTAAATGCTGTCCTTTCAGAGAAAATCACTTTCCTTTGAAAGTGCCTTAAGCTACATACAAGCATTCAACAGAAATTCACATGCGTTTCTCTGAAAGAGAAGCAGTCTGTTCCAACACTTCAATTCACTGTGCGAAGTGAATGGAGTGTTGCTTCACTTTCTAAATGCTGTCAAGTCAGAGAAAATCACTTTCCTTTGAAAGTGCCTTAAGCTACTTACAAGCTTTCACAAAAAACTCACATGCGGTTCTCTGAAAGAGAAGCAGTCTGTTCCAACACTTCAATTCACTGTGCGACGTGAATGGAGCGTTGCTTAACTTTTTAAATGCTGTCCTGTCAGAGAAAATCACTTTCCTTTGAAAGTGCCTTAAGCTAATAACAAGCATTGAACAGAAATTCACATGCGTTTCTCTGAAAGAGAAGCAGTCTGTTCCAACACTTCAATTCACTGTGCGAAGTGAATGGAGTGTTGCTTCACTTTCTAAATGCTGTCCTTTCAGAGAAAATCACTTTCCTTTGAAAGTGCCTTAAGCTACTTACAAGCATTCAACAGAAATTCACATGCGTTTCTCTGAAAGAGAAGCAGTCTGTTCCAACACTTCAATTCACTGTGCGAAGTGAATGGAGTGTTGCTTCACTTTCTAAATCCTGTCCAGTCAGAGAAAATCACTTTCCTTTGAAAGTGCCTTAAGCTACTTACAAGCTTTCACAAAAAACTCACATGCGGTTCTCTGAAAGAGAAGCAGTCTGTTCCAACACTTCAATTCACTGTGCGAAGTGAATGGAGCGTTGCTTCACTTTCTAAATGCTGTCCTGTCAGAGAAAATCACTTTCCTTTGAAAGTGCCTTAAGCTACTA